>NC_089536.1:28434192-28676692 GCF_963924715.1 Thunnus thynnus
TTTGGGCCCAATAACACTGAAATTGACAGAAACACATGAAAATGCATGTACGGCGTGCTCCGTGACCCTGCCAGCGCAGCCGAGCCTTTAGGGTGAGTCTGCATCGGTTCTGATGAAAAGCCACTAGTTTGGGCCCAATAACACTGAAATTGACAGAAACACATGAAAATGCATGTACGGCGTGCGCCGTGACCCTGCCAGCGCAGCCGAGCCTCTTGGGTGAGTCTGCATCAGGTTCTGATGAAAAGCCACTAGTTGGGCCCAATAACACTGAAATTAACAGAAACACATGAAATGCATGTACGGCGTGCGCCGTGACCCTGCCAGCGCAGCCGAGCCTTTTGGGTGAGTCTGCATAGGTTCTGAGAAAAGCCACTAGTTTGGGCCCAATAATACTGAAATTGACAGAAACACATGAAAATGCATGTACGGCGTGCGCCGTGACCCTGCCAGCGCAGCCGAGCCTTTTGGGTGAGTCTGCATAGGTTCTGAGGAAAAGCCACTAGTTTGGGCCCAATAACACTGAAATTGACAGAAACACATGAAAATACATGTACGGCGTGCGCCGTGACCCTGCCAGCGCAGCCGAGCCTTTTGGTTGAGTCTGCATCGGTTCTGATGAAAAGCCACTAGTTTGGGCCCAATAACACTGAAATTGACAGAAACACATGAAAATGCATGTACGGCGTGCGCCGTGACCCTGCCAGCGCAGCCGAGCCTTTTGGGTGAGTCTGCATCGGTTCTGATGAAAAGCCACTAGTTTGGGCCCAATAACACTGAAATTGACAGAAACACATGAAAATGCATGTACGGCGTGCGTCGTGACCCTGCCAGCGCAGCCGAGCCTTTTGGGTGAGTCTGCATCGGTTCTGATGAAAAGCCACTAGTTTGGGCCCAATAACACTGAAATTGACAGAAACACATGAAAATGCATGTACGGCGTGCGCCGTGACCCTGCCAGCGCAGCCGAGCCTTTTGGGTGAGTCTGCATCGGTTCTGATGAAAAGCCACTAGTTTGGGCCCAATAACACTGAAATTGACAGAAACACATGAAAATGCATGTACGGCGTGCGCCGTGACCCTGCCAGCGCAGCCGAGCCTTTTGGGTGAGTCTGCATTGGTTCTGAGGAAAAGCCTCTAGTTTGGGCCCAATAACACTGAAATTGACAGAAACACATGAAAATGCATGTACGGCGTGCGCCGTGACCCTGCCAGCGCAGCCGAGCCTTTTGGGTGAGTCTGCATCGGTTCTGATGAAAAGCCACTAGTTTGGGCCCAATAACACTGAAATTGACAGAAACACATGAAAATGCATGTACGGCGTGCGCCGTGACCCTGCGCAGCCGAGCCTTTGGGGTGAGTCTGCATCGGTTCTGATGAAAAGCCACTAGTTTGGGCCCAATAACACTGAAATTGACAGAAACACATGAAAATGCATGTACGGCGTGCTCCGTGACCCTGCCAGCGCAGCCGAGCCTTTAGGGTGAGTCTGCATCGGTTCTGATGAAAAGCCACTAGTTTGGGCCCAATAACACTGAAATTGACAGAAACACATGAAAATGCATGTACGGCGTGCGCCGTGACCCTGCCAGCGCAGCCGAGCCGTTGGGTGAGTCTGCATCGGTTCTGATGAAAAGCCACTAGTTTGGGCCCAATAACACTGAAATTAACAGAAACACATGAAAATACATGTACGGCGTGCACCGTGACCCTGCCAGCGCAGCCGAGCCTTTTGGGTGAGTCTGCATCGGTTCTGATGAAAAGCCACTAGTTTGGGCCCAATAACACTGAAATTGACAGAAACACATGAAAATACATGTACGGCGTGCGCCGTGACCCTGCCAGCGCAGCCGAGCGTTTTGGGTGAGTCTGCATCGGTTCTGAGGAAAAGCCACTAGTTTGGGCCCAATAACACTGAAATTGACAGGAACACATGAAAATGCATGTACGGCGTGCTCCGTGACCCTGCCAGCGCAGCCGAGCCTTTTAGTTGAGTCTGCATCGGTTCTGATGAAAAGCCACTAGTTTGGGCCCAATAACAATGAAATTGACAGAAACACATGAAAATGCATGTACGGCGTGCGCCGTGACCCTGCCAGCGCAGCCGAGCCTTTTGGGTGAGTCTGCATCGGTTCTGATGAAAAGCCACTCGTTTGGGCCCAATAACACTGAAATTGACAGAAACACATGAAAATGCATGTACGGCGTGCGCCGTGACCCTGCGCAGCCGAGCCTTTGGGGTGAGTCTGCATTGGTTCTGATGAAAAGCCACTAGTTTGGGCCCAATAACACTGAAATTGACAGAAACACATGAAAATGCATGTACGGCGTGCGTCGTGACCCTGCCAGCGCAGCCGAGCCTTTAGGGTGAGTCTGCATCGGTTCTGATGAAAAGCCACTAGTTTGGGCCCAATAACACTGAAATTGACAGAAACACATGAAAATGCATGTACGGCGTGCGCCGTGACCCTGCCAGCGCAGCCGAGCCTTTTGGGTGAGTCTGCATCGGTTCTGATGAAAAGCCACTAGTTTGGGCCCAATAACACTGAAATTGACAGAAACACATGAAAATGCATGTACGGCGTGCGCCGTGACCCTGCCAGCGCAGCCGAGCCGTTGGGTGAGTCTGCATCGGTTCTGATGAAAAGCCACTAGTTTGGGCCCAATAACACTGAAATTGACAGAAACACATGAAAATGCATGTACGGCGTGCTCCGTGACCCTGCCAGCGCAGCCGAGCCTTTAGGGTGAGTCTGCATCGGTTCTGATGAAAAGCCACTAGTTTGGGCCCAATAACACTGAAATTGACAGAAACACATGAAAATGCATGTACGGCGTGCGCCGTGACCCTGCCAGCGCAGCCGAGCCGTTGGGTGAGTCTGCATCGGTTCTGATGAAAAGCCACTAGTTTGGGCCCAATAACACTGAAATTGACAGAAACACATGAAAATACATGTACGGCGTGCACCGTGACCCTGCCAGCGCAGCCGAGCCTTTTGGGTGAGTCTGCATCGGTTCTGATGAAAAGCCACTAGTTTGGGCCCAATAACACTGAAATTGACAGAAACACATGAAAATACATGTACGGCGTGCGCCGTGACCCTGCCAGCGCAGCCGAGCGTTTTGGGTGAGTCTGCATCGGTTCTGAGGAAAAGCCACTAGTTTGGGCCCAATAACACTGAAATTGACAGGAACACATGAAAATGCATGTACGGCGTGCTCCGTGACCCTGCCAGCGCAGCCGAGCCTTTTAGTTGAGTCTGCATCGGTTCTGATGAAAAGCCACTAGTTTGGGCCCAATAACAATGAAATTGACAGAAACACATGAAAATGCATGTACGGCGTGCGCCGTGACCCTGCCAGCGCAGCCGAGCCTTTTGGGTGAGTCTGCATCGGTTCTGATGAAAAGCCACTCGTTTGGGCCCAATAACACTGAAATTGACAGAAACACATGAAAATGCATGTACGGCGTGCGCCGTGACCCTGCGCAGCCGAGCCTTTGGGGTGAGTCTGCATTGGTTCTGATGAAAAGCCACTAGTTTGGGCCCAATAACACTGAAATTGACAGAAACACATGAAAATGCATGTACGGCGTGCGCCGTGGCCCTGCGCAGCCGAGCCATTGGGGTGAGTCTGCATCGGTTCTGATGAAAAGCCACTAGTTTGGGCCCAATAACACTGAAATTGACAGAAACACATGAAAATGCATGTGCGGTGTGCGCCGTGACCCTGCCAGCGCAGCCGAGCCTTTTGGGTGAGTCTGCATCTGTTCTGATGAAAAGCCACTAGTTTGGGCCCAATAACACTGAAATTGACAGAAACACATGAAAATGCATGTACGGCGTGCGTCGTGACCCTGCCAGCGCAGCCGAGCCTTTTGGGTGAGTCTGCATCGGTTCTGATGAAAAGCCACTAGTTTGGGCCCAATAACACTGAAATTGACAGAAACACATGAAAATGCATGTACGGCGTGCGCCGTGACCCTGCCAGCGCAGCCGAGCCTTTTGGGTGAGTCTGCATCGTTTCTGATGAAAAGCCACTAGTTTGGGCCCAATAACACTGAAATTGACAGAAACACATGAAAATGCATGTACGGCGTGCGCCGTGACCCTGCCAGCGCAGCCGAGCCTTTTGGGTGAGTCTGCATTGGTTCTGAGGAAAAGCCTCTAGTTTGGGCCCAATAACACTGAAATTGACAGAAACACATGAAAATGCATGTACGGCGTGCGCCGTGACCCTGCCAGCGCAGCCGAGCCTTTTGGGTGAGTCTGCATCGGTTCTGATGAAAAGCCACTAGTTTGGGCCCAATAACACTGAAATTGACAGAAACACATGAAAATGCATGTACGGCGTGCGCCGTGACCCTGCGGAGCCGAGCCTTTGGGGTGAGTCTGCATCGGTTCTGATGAAAAGCCACTAGTTTGGGCCCAATAACACTGAAATTAACAGAAACACATGAAAATACATGTACGGCGTGCGCCGTGACCATGCCAGCACAGCCGAGCCTTTTGGGTGAGTCTGCATCGGTTCTGAGGAAAAGCCACTAGTTTGGGCCCAATAACACTGAAATTGACAGAAACACATGAAAATGCATGTACGGCGTGCGCCGTGACCCTGCCAGCGCAGCCGAGCCTTTTGGGTGAGTCTGCATAGGTTCTGAGGAAAAGCCACTAGTTTGGGCCCAATAACACTGAAATTGACAGAAACACATGAAAATGCATGTACGGCGTGCTCCGTGACCCTGCCAGCGCAGCCGAGCCTTTAGGGTGAGTCTGCATCGGTTCTGATGAAAAGCCACTAGTTTGGGCTCAATAACACTGAAATTGACAGAAACACATGAAAATGCATGTACGGCGTGCGTCGTGACCCTGCCAGCGCAGCCGAGCCTTTTGGGTGAGTCTGCATCGGTTCTGATGAAAAGCCACTAGTTTGGGCCCAATAACACTGAAATTGACAGAAACACATGAAAATGCATGTACGGCGTGCGCCGTGACCCTGCCAGCGCAGCCGAGCCTTTTGGGTGAGTCTGCATCGGTTCTGAGGAAAAGCCTCTAGTTTGGGCACAATAACACTGAAATTGACAGAAACACATGAAAATGCATGTACGGCGTGCTCCATGACCCTGCCAGCGCAGCCGAGCCTTTAGGGTGAGTCTGCATCGGTTCTGATGAAAAGCCACTAGTTTGGGCCCAATAACACTGAAATTGACAGAAACACATGAAAATGCATGTACGGCGTGCGCCGTGACCCTGCCAGCGCAGCCGAGCCTTTTGGGTGAGTCTGCATCGGTTCTGATGAAAAGCCACTAGTTTGGGCCCAATAACACTGAAATTGACAGAAACACATGAAAATGCATGTACGGCGTGCGCCGTGACCCTGCGCAGCCGAGCCTTTGGGGTGAGTCTGCATCGGTTCTGATGAAAAGCCACTAGTTTGGGCCCAATAACACTGAAATTGACAGAAACACATGAAAATGCATGTACGGCGTGCGCCGTGACCCTGCCAGCGCAGCCGAGCCTTTTGGGTGAGTCTGCATAGGTTCTGAGGAAAAGCCACTAGTTTGGGCCCAATAACACTGAAATTGACAGAAACACATGAAAATGCATGTACGGCGTGCGCCGTGACCCTGCGCAGCCGAGCCTTTGGGGTGAGTCTGCATCGGTTCTGATGAAAAGCCACTAGTTTGGGCCCAAAAACACTGAAATTGACAGAAACACATGAAAATGCATGTACGGCGTGCGCCGTGACCCTGCCAGCGCAGCCGAGCCTTTTGGGTGAGTCTGCATCGGTTCTGATGAAAAGCCACTAGTTTGGGCCCAATAACACTGAAATTGACAGAAACACATGAAAATGCATGTACGGCGTGCTCCGTGACCCTGCCAGCGCAGCCGAGCCTTTAGGGTGAGTCTGCATCGGTTCTGATGAAAAGCCACTAGTTTGGGCCCAAAAACACTGAAATTGACAGAAACACATGAAAATGCATGTACGGCGTGCGCCGTGACCCTGCCAGCGCAGCCGAGACTTTTGGGTGAATCTCCATCGGTTCTGATGAAAAGCCACTAGTTTGGGCCCAATAACACTGAAATTAACAGAAACACATGAAAATACATGTACGGCGTGCGCCGTGACCCTGCCAGCACAGCCGAGCCTTTTGGGTGAGTCTGCATCGGTTCTGAGGAAAAGCCACTAGTTTGGGCCCAATAACACTGAAATTGACAGAAACACATGAAAATGCATGTACGGCGTGCGCCGTGACCCTGCCAGCGCAGCCGAGCCTTTTGGGTGAGTCTGCATAGGTTCTGAGGAAAAGCCACTAGTTTGGGCCCAATAACACTGAAATTGACAGAAACACATGAAAATGCATGTACGGCGTGCTCCGTGACCCTGCCAGCGCAGCCGAGCCTTTAGGGTGAGTCTGCATCGGTTCTGATGAAAAGCCACTAGTTTGGGCTCAATAAAACTGAAATTGACAGAAACACATGAAAATGCATGTACGGCGTGCGTCGTGACCCTGCCAGCGCAGCCGAGCCTTTTGGGTGAGTCTGCATCGGTTCTGAGGAAAAGCCTCTAGTTTGGGCACAATAACACTGAAATTGACAGAAACACATGAAAATGCATGTACGGCGTGCGCCGTGACCCTGCCAGCGCAGCCGAGCCTTTTGGGTGAGTCTGCATCGGTTCTGATGAAAAGCCACTAGTTTGGGCCCAATAACACTGAAATTGACAGAAACACATGAAAATGCATGTACGGCGTGCGCCGTGACCCTGCGCAGCCGAGCCTTTGGGGTGAGTCTGCATCGGTTCTGATGAAAAGCCACTAGTTTGGGCCCAATAACACTGAAATTGACAGAAACACATGAAAATGCATGTACGGCGTGCGCCGTGACCCTGCGCAGCCGAGCCTTTGGGGTGAGTCTGCATCGGTTCTGATGAAAAGCCACTAGTTTGGGCCCAAAAACACTGAAATTGACAGAAACACATGAAAATGCATGTACGGCGTGCGCCGTGACCCTGCCAGCGCAGCCGAGCCTTTTGGGTGAGTCTGCATCGGTTCTGATGAAAAGCCACTAGTTTGGGCCCAATAACACTGAAATTAACAGAAACACATGAAAATACATGTACTGCGTGCGCCGTGACCCTGCCAGCGCAGCCGAGCCTTTTGGGTGAGTCTGCATCGGTTCTGAGGAAAAGCCACTCGTTTGGGCCCAATAACACTGAAATTGACAGAAACACATGAAAATGCATGTACGGCGTGCGCCGTGACCCTGCCAGCGCAGCCGAGCCTTTTGGGTGAGTCTGCATCGGTTCTGATGAAAAGCCACTAGTTTGGGCCCAATAACACTGAAATTGACAGAAACACATGAAAATGCATGTACGGCGTGCTCCGTGACCCTGCCAGCGCAGCCGAGCCTTTAGGGTGAGTCTGCATCGGTTCTGATGAAAAGCCACTAGTTTGGGCCCAAAAACACTGAAATTGACAGAAACACATGAAAATGCATGTACGGCGTGCGCCGTGACCCTGCCAGCGCAGCCGAGACTTTTGGGTGAATCTGCATCGGTTCTGATGAAAAGCCACTAGTTTGGGCCCAATAACACTGAAATTAACAGAAACACATGAAAATACATGTACGGCGTGCGCCGTGACCTTGCCAGCGCAGCCGAGCCTTTTGGGTGAATCTGCATCGGTTCTGAGGAAAAGCCACTAGTTTGGGCCAAATAACACTGAAATTGACAGAAACACATGAAAATGCATGTACGGCGTGCGCCGTGACCCTGCCAGCGCAGCCGAGCCTTTTGGGTGAGTCTGCATAGGTTCTGAGGAAAAGCCACTAGTTTGGGCCCAATAACACTGAAATTGACAGAAACACATGAAAATGCATGTACGGCGTGCTCCGTGACCCTGCCAGCGCAGCCGAGCCTTTAGGGTGAGTCTGCATCGGTTCTGATGAAAAGCCACTAGTTTGGGCCCAATAACACTGAAATTGACAGAAACACATGAAAATGCATGTACGGCGTGCGCCGTGACCCTGCCAGCGCAGCCGAGCCTTTTGGGTGAGTCTGCATCGGTTCTGATGAAAAGCCACTAGTTTGGGCCCAAAAACACTGAAATTAACAGAAACACATGAAAATGCATGTACGGCGTGCGCCGTGACCCTGCCAGCGCAGCCGAGCCTTTTGGGTGAGTCTGCATAGGTTCTGAGGAAAAGCCACTAGTTTGGGCCCAATAATACTGAAATTGACAGAAACACATGAAAATGCATGTACGGCGTGCGCCGTGACCCTGCCAGCGCAGCCGAGCCTTTTGGGTGAGTCTGCATAGGTTCTGAGGAAAAGCCACTAGTTTGGGCCCAATAACACTGAAATTGACAGAAACACATGAAAATACATGTACGGCATGCGCCGTGACCCTGCCAGCGCAGCCGAGCCTTTTGGTTGAGTCTGCATCGGTTCTGATGAAAAGCCACTAGTTTGGGCCCAATAACACTGAAATTGACAGAAACACATGAAAATGCATGTACGGCGTGCGCCGTGACCCTGCCAGCGCAGCCGAGCCTTTTGGGTGAGTCTGCATCGGTTCTGATGAAAAGCCACTAGTTTGGGCCCAATAACACTGAAATTGACAGAAACACATGAAAATGCATGTACGGCGTGCGCCGTGACCCTGCCAGCGCAGCCGAGCCTTTTGGGTGAGTCTGCATAGGTTCTGAGGAAAAGCCACTAGTTTGGGCCCAATAACACTGAAATTGACAGAAACACATGAAAATGCATGTACGGCGTGCGCCGTGACCCTGCCAGCGCAGCCGAGCCTTTTGGGTGAGTCTGCATAGGTTCTGAGGAAAAGCCACTAGTTTGGGCCCAATAACACTGAAATTGACAGAAACACATGAAAATACATGTACGGCATGCGCCGTGACCCTGCCAGCGCAGCCGAGCCTTTTGGTTGAGTCTGCATCGGTTCTGACGAAAAGCCACTAGTTTGGGCCCAATAACACTGAAATTGACAGAAACACATGAAAATGCATGTACGGCGTGCGCCGTGACCCTGCCAGCGCAGCCGAGCCTTTTGGGTGAGTCTGCATCGGTTCTGATGAAAAGCCACTAGTTTGGGCCCAATAACACTGAAATTGACAGAAACACATGAAAATACATGTACGGCGTGCGCCGTGACCCTGCGCAGCCGAGCCTTTGGGGTGAGTCTGCATCGGTTCTGATGAAAAGCCACTAGTTTTGGCCCAATAACACTGAAATTGACAGAAACACATGAAAATGCATGTACGGCGTGCGCCGTGACCCTGCCAGCGCAGCCGAGCCTTTTGGGTGAGTCTGCATCGGTTCTGATGAAAAGCCACTAGTTTGGGCCCAATAACACTGAAATTAACAGAAACACATGAAAATGCATGTACGGCGTGCGCCGTGACCCTGCCAGCGCAGCCGAGCCTTTTGGGTGAGTCTGCATCGGTTCTGAGGAAAAGCCACTAGTTTGGGCCCAATAACACTGAAATTGACAGAAACACATGAAAATGCATGTACGGCGTGCGCCGTGACCCTGCCAGCGCAGCCGAGCCTTTTGGGTGAGTCTGCATAGGTTCTGAGGAAAAGCCACTAGTTTGGGCCCAATAACACTGAAATTGACAGAAACACATGAAAATGCATGTACGGCGTGCTCCGTGACCCTGCCAGCGCAGCCGAGCCTTTTGGTTGAGTCTGCATCGGTTCTGATGAAAAGCCACTAGTTTGGGCCCAATAACACTGAAATTGACAGAAACACATGAAAATGCATGTACGGCGTGCGCCGTGACCCTGCCAGCGCAGCCGAGCCTTTAGGGTGAGTCTGCATCGGTTCTGATGAAAAGCCACTAGTTTTGGCCCAATAACACTGAAATTGACAGAAACACATGAAAATGCATGTACGGCGTGCGCCGTGACCCTGCCAGCGCAGCCGAGCCTTTTGGGTGAGTCTGCATCGGTTCTGATGAAAAGCCACTAGTTTGGGCCCAATAACACTGAAATTAACAGAAACACATGAAAATGCATGTACGGCGTGCGCCGTGACCCTGCCAGCGCAGCCGAGCCTTTTGGGTGAGTCTGCATCGGTTCTGAGGAAAAGCCACTAGTTTGGGCCCAATAACACTGAAATTGACAGAAACACATGAAAATGCATGTACGGCGTGCGCCGTGACCCTGCCAGCGCAGCCGAGCCTTTTGGGTGAGTCTGCATAGGTTCTGAGGAAAAGCCACTAGTTTGGGCCCAATAACACTGAAATTGACAGAAACACATGAAAATGCATGTACGGCGTGCTCCGTGACCCTGCCAGCGCAGCCGAGCCTTTTGGTTGAGTCTGCATCGGTTCTGATGAAAAGCCACTAGTTTGGGCCCAATAACACTGAAATTGACAGAAACACATGAAAATGCATGTACGGCGTGCGCCGTGACCCTGCCAGCGCAGCCGAGCCTTTAGGGTGAGTCTGCATCGGTTCTGATGAAAAGCCACTAGTTTGGGCCCAATAACACTGAAATTGACAGAAACACATGAAAATGCATGTACGGCGTGCGCCGTGACCCTGCGCAGCCGAGCCTTTGGGGTGAGTCTGCATCGGTTCTGATGAAAAGCCACTAGTTTGGGCCCAATAACACTGAAATTGACAGAAACACATGAAAATGCATGTACGGCGTGCGCCGTGACACTGCGCAGCCGAGCCTTTGGGGTGAGTCTGCATCGGTTCTGATGAAAAGCCACTAGTTTGGGCCCAATAACACTGAAATTGACAGAAACACATGAAAATGCATGTGCGGTGTGCGCCGTGACCCTGCCAGCGCAGCCGAGCCTTTTGGGTGAGTCTGCATCTGTTCTGATGAAAAGCCACTAGTTTGGGCCCAAAAACACTGAAATTGACAGAAACACATGAAAATGCATGTGCGGTGTGCGCCGTGACCCTGCCAGCGCAGCCGAGCCTTTTGGGTGAGTCTGCATCGGTTCTGAGGAAAAGCCACTAGTTTGGGCCCAATAACACTGAAATTGACAGAAACACATGAAAATGCATGTACGGCGTGCTCCGTGACCCTGCCAGCGCAGCCGAGCCTTTAGGGTGAGTCTGCATCGGTTCTGATGAAAAGCCACTAGTTTGGGCCCAATAACACTGAAATTGACAGAAACACATGAAAATGCATGTACGGCGTGCGTCGTGACCCTGCCAGCGCAGCCGAGCCTTTTGGGTGAGTCTGCATCGGTTCTGATGAAAAGCCACTAGTTTGGGCCCAAAAACACTGAAATTGACAGAAACACATGAAAATGCATGTACGGCGTGCGCCGTGACCCTGCCAGCGCAGCCGAGCCTTTTGGGTGAGTCTGCATCGGTTCTGATTAAAAGCCACTAGTTTGGGCCCAATAACACTGAAATTAACAGAAACACATGAAAATGCATGTACGGCGTGCGCCGTGACCCTGCCAGCGCAGCCGAGCCTTTTGGGTGAGTCTGCATCGGTTCTGAGGAAAAGCCACTAGTTTGGGCCCTATAACACTGAAATTGACAGAAACACATGAAAATGCATGTACGGCGTGCGCCGTGACCCTGCCAGTGCAGCCGAGCCTTTTGGGTGAGTCTGCATAGGTTCTGAGGAAAAGCCACTAGTTTGGGCCCAATAACACTGAAATTGACAGAAACACATGAAAATACATGTACGGCATGCGCCGTGACCCTGCCAGCGCAGCCGAGCCTTTTGGTTGAGTCTGCATCGGTTCTGATGAAAAGCCACTAGTTTGGGCCCAATAACACTGAAATTGACAGAAACACATGAAAATACATGTACGGCGTGCGCCGTGACCCTGCCAGCGCAGCCGAGCCTTTTGGTTGAGTCTGCATCGGTTCTGATGAAAAGCCACTAGTTTGGGCCCAATAACACTGAAATTGACAGAAACACATGAAAATGCATGTACGGCGTGCGCCGTGACCCTGCCAGCGCAGCCGAGCCTTTTGGGTGAGTCTGCATCGGTTCTGATGAAAAGCCACTAGTTTGGGCCCAATAACACTGAAATTGACAGAAACACATGAAAATGCATGTACGGCGTGCGCCGTGACCCTGCGCAGCCGAGCCTTTTGGGTGAGTCTGCATCGGTTCTGATGAAAAGCCACTAGTTTGGGCCCAAAAACACTGAAATTGACAGAAACACATGAAAATGCATGTACGGCGTGCGCCGTGACCCTGCCAGCGCAGCCGAGCCTTTTGGGTGAGTCTGCATCGGTTCTGATGAAAAGCCACTAGTTTGGGCCCAATAACACTGAAATTGACAGAAACACATGAAAATGCATGTACGGCGTGCGCCGTGACCCTGCGCAGCCGAGCCTTTGGGGTGAGTCTGCATCGGTTCTGATGAAAAGCCACTAGTTTGGGCCCAAAAACACTGAAATTGACAGAAACACATGAAAATGCATGTACGGCATGCGCCGTGACCCTGCCAGCGCAGCCGAGCCTTTTGGGTGAGTCTGCATCGGTTCTGATGAAAAGCCACTAGTTTGGGCCCAATAACACTGAAATTAACAGAAACACATGAAAATGCATGTACGGCGTGCGCCGTGACCCTGCCAGCGCAGCCGAGCCTTTTGGGTGAGTCTGCATAGGTTCTGAGGAAAAGCCACTAGTTTGGGCCCAATAACACTGAAATTGACAGAAACACATGAAAATACATGTACGGCATGCGCCGTGACCCTGCCAGAGCAGCCGAGCCTTTTGGTTGAGTCTGCATCGGTTCTGATGAAAAGCCACTAGTTTGGGCCCAATAACACTGAAATTGACAGAAACACATGAAAATGCATGTACGGCGTGCGCCGTGACCCTGCCAGCGCAGCCGAGCCTTTTGGGTGAGTCTGCATCGGTTCTGATGAAAAGCCACTAGTTTGGGCCCAATAACACTGAAATTGACAGAAACACATGAAAATGCATGTACGGCGTGCGCCGTGACCCTGCCAGCGCAGCCGAGCCTTTTGGGTGAGTCTGCATCGGTTCTGATGAAAAGCCACTAGTTTGGGCCCAATAACACTGAAATTGACAGAAACACATGAAAATACATGTACGGCGTGCGCCGTGACCCTGCGCAGCCGAGCCTTTGGGGTGAGTCTGCATCGGTTCTGATGAAAAGCCACTAGTTTGGGCCCAAAAACACTGAAATTGACAGAAACACATGAAAATGCATGTACGGCGTGCGCCGTGACCCTGCCAGCGCAGCCGAGCCTTTTGGGTGAGTCTGCATCGGTTCTGATGAAAAGCCACTAGTTTGGGCCCAATAACACTGAAATTAACAGAAACACATGAAAATGCATGTACGGCGTGCGCCGTGACCCTGCCAGCGCAGCCGAGCCTTTTGGGTGAGTCTGCATCGGTTCTGAGGAAAAGCCACTAGTTTGGGCCCAATAACACTGAAATTGACAGAAACACATGAAAATGCATGTACGGCGTGCGCCGTGACCCTGCCAGCGCAGCCGAGCCTTTTGGGTGAGTCTGCATAGGTTCTGAGGAAAAGCCACTAGTTTGGGCCCAATAACACTGAAATTGACAGAAACACATGAAAATGCATGTACGGCGTGCTCCGTGACCCTGCCAGCGCAGCCGAGCCTTTTGGTTGAGTCTGCATCGGTTCTGATGAAAAGCCACTAGTTTGGGCCCAATAACACTGAAATTGACAGAAACACATGAAAATGCATGTACGGCGTGCGCCGTGACCCTGCCAGCGCAGCCGAGCCTTTAGGGTGAGTCTGCATCGGTTCTGATGAAAAGCCACTAGTTTGGGCCCAATAACACTGAAATTGACAGAAACACATGAAAATGCATGTACGGCGTGCGCCGTGACCCTGCGCAGCCGAGCCTTTGGGGTGAGTCTGCATCGGTTCTGATGAAAAGCCACTAGTTTGGGCCCAATAACACTGAAATTGACAGAAACACATGAAAATGCATGTACGGCGTGCGCCGTGACCCTGCGCAGCCGAGCCTTTGGGGTGAGTCTGCATCGGTTCTGATGAAAAGCCACTAGTTTGGGCCCAATAACACTGAAATTGACAGAAACACATGAAAATGCATGTGCGGTGTGCGCCGTGACCCTGCCAGCGCAGCCGAGCCTTTAGGGTGAGTCTGCATCGGTTCTGATGAAAAGCCACTAGTTTGGGCCCAATAACACTGAAATTGACAGAAACACATGAAAATGCATGTACGGCGTGTGTCGTGACCCTGCCAGCGCAGCCGAGCCTTTTGGGTGAGTCTGCATCGGTTCTGATGAAAAGCCACTAGTTTGGGCCCAATAACACTGAAATTGACAGAAACACATGAAAATGCATGTACGGCGTGCGCCGTGACCCTGCGCAGCCGAGCCTTTGGGGTGAGTCTGCATCGGTTCTGATGAAAAGCCACTAGTTTGGGCCCAAAAACACTGAAATTGACAGAAACACATGAAAATGCATGTACGGCGTGCGCCGTGACCCTGCCAGCGCAGCCGAGCCTTTTGGGTGAGTCTGCATCGGTTCTGATGAAAAGCCACTAGTTTGGGCCCAATAACACTGAAATTAACAGAAACACATGAAAATACATGTACGGCATGCGCCGTGACCCTGCCAGCGCAGCCGAGCCTTTTGGGTGAGTCTGCATAGGTTCTGAGGAAAAGCCACTAGTTTGGGCCCAATAACACTGAAATTGAAAGAAACACATGAAAATACATGTACGGCGTGCGCCGTGACCCTGCCAGCGCAGCCGAGCCTTTTGGTTGAGTCTGCATCGGTTCTGATGAAAAGCCACTAGTTTGGGCCCAATAACACTGAAATTGACAGAAACACATGAAAATGCATGTACGGCGTGCGCCGTGACCCTGCCAGCGCAGCCGAGCCTTTTGGGTGAGTCTGCATCGGTTCTGATGAAAAGCCACTAGTTTGGGCCCAATAACACTGAAATTAACAGAAACACATGAAAATGCATGTACGGCGTGCGCCGTGACCCTGCCAGCGCAGCCGAGCCTTTTGGGTGAGTCTGCATCGGTTCTGAGGAAAAGCCACTAGTTTGGGCCCAATAACACTGAAATTGACAGAAACACATGAAAATGCATGTACGGCGTGCGCCGTGACCCTGCCAGCGCAGCCGAGCCTTTTGGGTGAGTCTGCATAGGTTCTGAGGAAAAGCCACTAGTTTGGGCCCAATAACACTGAAATTGACAGAAACACATGAAAATGCATGTACGGCGTGCGCCGTGACCCTGCCAGCGCAGCCGAGCCTTTTGGGTGAGTCTGCATCGGTTCTGATGAAAAGCCACTAGTTTGGGCCCAATAACACTGAAATTGACAGAAACACATGAAAATGCATGTACGGCGTGCGTCGTGACCCTGCCAGCGCAGCCGAGCCTTTTGGGTGAGTCTGCATCGGTTCTGATGAAAAGCCACTAGTTTGGGCCCAATAACACTGAAATTGACAGAAACACATGAAAATGCATGTACGGCGTGCGCCGTGACCCTGCGCAGCCGAGCCTTTGGGGTGAGTCTGCATCGGTTCTGATGAAAAGCCACTAGTTTGGGCCCAAAAACACTGAAATTGACAGAAACACATGAAAATGCATGTACGGCGTGCGCCGTGACCCTGCCAGCGCAGCCGAGCCTTTTGGGTGAGTCTGCATCGGTTCTGATGAAAAGCCACTAGTTTGGGCCCAATAACACTGAAATTGACAGAAACACATGAAAATGCATGTACGGCGTGCGCCGTGACCCTGCCAGCGCAGCCGAGCCTTTTGGGTGAGTCTGCATCGGTTCTGAGGAAAAGCCACTAGTTTGGGCCCTATAACACTGAAATTGACAGAAACACATGAAAATGCATGTACGGCGTGCGCCGTGACCCTGCCAGCGCAGCCGAGCCTTTTGGGTGAGTCTGCATAGGTTCTGAGGAAAAGCCACTAGTTTGGGCCCAATAACACTGAAATTGACAGAAACACATGAAAATACATGTACGGCATGCGCCGTGACCCTGCCAGCGCAGCCGAGCCTTTTGGTTGAGTCTGCATCGGTTCTGATGAAAAGCCACTAGTTTGGGCCCAATAACACTGAAATTGACAGAAACACATGAAAATGCATGTACGGCGTGCGCCGTGACCCTGCCAGCGCAGCCGAGCCTTTTGGGTGAGTCTGCATCGGTTCTGATGAAAAGCCACTAGTTTGGGCCCAATAACACTGAAATTGACAGAAACACATGAAAATGCATGTACGGCGTGCGCCGTGACCCTGCCAGCGCAGCCGAGCCTTTTGGGTGAGTCTGCATCGGTTCTGATGAAAAGCCACTAGTTTGGGCCCAATAACACTGAAATTGACAGAAACACATGAAAATGCATGTACGGCGTGCGCCGTGACCCTGCGCAGCCGAGCCTTTGGGGTGAGTCTGCATCGGTTCTGATGAAGAGCCACTAGTTTGGGCCCAAAAACACTGAAATTGACAGAAACACATGAAAATGCATGTACGGCGTGCGCCGTGACCCTGCCAGCGCAGCCGAGCCTTTTGGGTGAGTCTGCATCGGTTCTGATGAAAAGCCACTAGTTTGGGCCCAATAACACTGAAATTAACAGAAACACATGAAAATGCATGTACGGCGTGCGCCGTGACCCTGCCAGCGCAGCCGAGCCTTTTGGGTGAGTCTGCATCGGTTCTGAGGAAAAGCCACTAGTTTGGGCCCAATAACACTGAAATTGACAGAAACACATGAAAATGCATGTACGGCGTGCGCCGTGACCCTGCCAGCGCAGCCGAGCCTTTTGGGTGAGTCTGCATAGGTTCTGAGGAAAAGCCACTAGTTTGGGCCCAATAACACTGAAATTGACAGAAACACATGAAAATGCATGTACGGCGTGCTCCGTGACCCTGCCAGCGCAGCCGAGCCTTTTGGTTGAGTCTGCATCGGTTCTGATGAAAAGCCACTAGTTTGGGCCCAATAACACTGAAATTGACAGAAACACATGAAAATGCATGTACGGCGTGCGCCGTGACCCTGCCAGCGCAGCCAAGCCTTTTGGGTGAGTCTGCATCGATTCTGATGAAAAGCCACTAGTTTGGGCCCAATAACACTGAAATTGACAGAAACACATGAAAATACATGTACGGCGTGCGCCGTGACCCTGCGCAGCCGAGCCTTTGAGGTGAGTCTGCATCGGTTCTGATGAAAAGCCAGTAGTTTGGGCCCAATAACACTGAAATTGACAGAAACACATGAAAATGCATGTGCGGTGTCCGCCGTGACCCTGCCAGCGCAGCCGAGCCTTTTGGGTGAGTCTGCATCTGTTCTGATGAAAAGCCACTAGTTTGGGCCCAAAAACACTGAAATTGACAGAAACACATGAAAATGCATGTGCGGTGTGCGCCGTGACCCTGCCAGCGCAGCCGAGCCTTTTGGGTGAGTCTGCATCTGTTCTGATGAAAAGCCACTAGTTTGTGCCCAATAACACTGAAATTGACAGAAACACATGAAAATGCACGTACGGCGTGCGCTGTGACCCTGCGCAGCCGAGCCGTTGGGGTGAGTCTGCATCGGTTCTGATGAAAAGCCACTAGTTTGGGCCCAATAACACTGAAATTGACAGAAACACATGAAAATGCATGTACGGCGTGCGCCGTGACCCTGCCAGCGCAGCCGAGCCTTTTGGGTGAGTCTGCATCGGTTCTGATGAAAAGCCACTAGTTTGGACCCAATAACACTGAAATTGACAGAAACACATGAAAATACATGTACGGCATGCGCCGTGACCCTGCCAGCGCAGCCGAGCCTTTTGGGTGAGTCTGCATCGGTTCTGATGAAAAGCCACTAGTTTGGGCCCAATAACACTGAAATTGACAGAAACACATGAAAATGCATGTACGGCGTGCGCCGTGACCCTGCCAGCGCAGCCGAGCCTTTTGGGTGAGTCTGCATCGGTTCTGATGAAAAGCCACTAGTTTGGGCCCAATAACACTGAAATTGACAGAAACACATGAAAATGCATGTACGGCGTGCGCCGTGACCCTGCGCAGCCGAGCCTTTGGGGTGAGTCTGCATCGGTTCTGATGAAAAGCCACTAGTTTGGGCCCAAAAACACTGAAATTGACAGAAACACATGAAAATGCATGTACGGCGTGCGCCGTGACCCTGCCAGCGCAGCCGAGCCTTTTGGGTGAGTCTGCATCGGTTCTGATGAAAAGCCACTAGTTTGGGCCCAATAACACTGAAATTAACAGAAACACATGAAAATACATGTACGGCATGCGCCGTGACCCTGCCAGCGCAGCCGAGCCTTTTGGGTGAGTCTGCATAGGTTCTGAGGAAAAGCCACTAGTTTGGGCCCAATAACACTGAAATTGAAAGAAACACATGAAAATACATGTACGGCGTGCGCCGTGACCCTGCCAGCGCAGCCGAGCCTTTTGGTTGAGTCTGCATCGGTTCTGATGAAAAGCCACTAGTTTGGGCCCAATAACACTGAAATTGACAGAAACACATGAAAATGCATGTACGGCGTGCGCCGTGACCCTGCCAGCGCAGCCGAGCCTTTTGGGTGAGTCTGCATCGGTTCTGATGAAAAGCCACTAGTTTGGGCCCAATAACACTGAAATTAACAGAAACACATGAAAATGCATGTACGGCGTGCGCCGTGACCCTGCCAGCGCAGCCGAGCCTTTTGGGTGAGTCTGCATCGGTTCTGATGAAAAGCCACTAGTTTGGGCCCAATAACACTGAAATTGACAGAAACACATGAAAATGCATGTACGGCGTGCGCCGTGACCCTGCCAGCGCAGCCGAGCCTTTTGGGTGAGTCTGCATAGGTTCTGATGAAAAGCCACTAGTTTGGGCCCAATAACACTGAAATTGACAGAAACACATGAAAATGCATGTACGGCGTGCGCCGTGACCCTGCCAGCGCAGCCGAGCCTTTTGGGTGAGTCTGCATCGGTTCTGATGAAAAGCCACTAGTTTGGGCCCAATAACACTGAAATTAACAGAAACACATGAAAATGCATGTACGGCGTGCGCCGTGACCCTGCCAGCGCAGCCGAGCCTTTTGGGTGAGTCTGCATCGGTTCTGAGGAAAAGCCACTAGTTTGGGCCCAATAACACTGAAATTGACAGAAACACATGAAAATGCATGTACGGCGTGCGCCGTGACCCTGCCAGCGCAGCCGAGCCTTTTGGGTGAGTCTGCATAGGTTCTGAGGAAAAGCCACTAGTTTGGGCCCAATAACACTGAAATTGACAGAAACACATGAAAATGCATGTACGGCGTGCGCCGTGACCCTGCGCAGCCGAGCCTTTGGGGTGAGTCTGCATCGGTTCTGATGAAAAGCCACTAGTTTGGGCCCAAAAACACTGAAATTGACAGAAACACATGAAAATGCATGTACGGCGTGCGCCGTGACCCTGCCAGCGCAGCCGAGCCTTTTGGGTGAGTCTGCATCGGTTCTGATGAAAAGCCACTAGTTTGGGCCCAATAACACTGAAATTGACAGAAACACATGAAAATGCATGTACGGCGTGCGCCGTGACCCTGCCAGCGCAGCCGAGCCTTTTGGGTGAGTCTGCATCGGTTCTGAGGAAAAGCCACTAGTTTGGGCCCTATAACACTGAAATTGACAGAAACACATGAAAATGCATGTACGGCGTGCGCCGTGACCCTGCCAGCGCAGCCGAGCCTTTTGGGTGAGTCTGCATAGGTTCTGAGGAAAAGCCACTAGTTTGGGCCCAATAACACTGAAATTGACAGAAACACATGAAAATACATGTACGGCATGCGCCGTGACCCTGCCAGCGCAGCCGAGCCTTTTGGTTGAGTCTGCATCGGTTCTGATGAAAAGCCACTAGTTTGGGCCCAATAACACTGAAATTGACAGAAACACATGAAAATGCATGTACGGCGTGCGCCGTGACCCTGCCAGCGCAGCCGAGCCTTTTGGGTGAGTCTGCATCGGTTCTGATGAAAAGCCACTAGTTTGGGCCCAATAACACTGAAATTGACAGAAACACATGAAAATGCATGTACGGCGTGCGCCGTGACCCTGCCAGCGCAGCCGAGCCTTTTGGGTGAGTCTGCATCGGTTCTGATGAAAAGCCACTAGTTTGGGCCCAATAACACTGAAATTGACAGAAACACATGAAAATGCATGTACGGCGTGCGCCGTGACCCTGCGCAGCCGAGCCTTTGGGGTGAGTCTGCATCGGTTCTGATGAAGAGCCACTAGTTTGGGCCCAAAAACACTGAAATTGACAGAAACACATGAAAATGCATGTACGGCGTGCGCCGTGACCCTGCCAGCGCAGCCGAGCCTTTTGGGTGAGTCTGCATCGGTTCTGATGAAAAGCCACTAGTTTGGGCCCAATAACACTGAAATTAACAGAAACACATGAAAATGCATGTACGGCGTGCGCCGTGACCCTGCCAGCGCAGCCGAGCCTTTTGGGTGAGTCTGCATCGGTTCTGAGGAAAAGCCACTAGTTTGGGCCCAATAACACTGAAATTGACAGAAACACATGAAAATGCATGTACGGCGTGCGCCGTGACCCTGCCAGCGCAGCCGAGCCTTTTGGGTGAGTCTGCATAGGTTCTGAGGAAAAGCCACTAGTTTGGGCCCAATAACACTGAAATTGACAGAAACACATGAAAATGCATGTACGGCGTGCTCCGTGACCCTGCCAGCGCAGCCGAGCCTTTTGGTTGAGTCTGCATCGGTTCTGATGAAAAGCCACTAGTTTGGGCCCAATAACACTGAAATTGACAGAAACACATGAAAATGCATGTACGGCGTGCGCCGTGACCCTGCCAGCGCAGCCAAGCCTTTTGGGTGAGTCTGCATCGGTTCTGATGAAAAGCCACTAGTTTGGGCCCAATAACACTGAAATTGACAGAAACACATGAAAATACATGTACGGCGTGCGCCGTGACCCTGCGCAGCCGAGCCTTTGAGGTGAGTCTGCATCGGTTCTGATGAAAAGCCAGTAGTTTGGGCCCAATAACACTGAAATTGACAGAAACACATGAAAATGCATGTGCGGTGTCCGCCGTGACCCTGCCAGCGCAGCCGAGCCTTTTGGGTGAGTCTGCATCTGTTCTGATGAAAAGCCACTAGTTTGGGCCCAAAAACACTGAAATTGACAGAAACACATGAAAATGCATGTGCGGTGTGCGCCGTGACCCTGCCAGCGCAGCCGAGCCTTTTGGGTGAGTCTGCATCTGTTCTGATGAAAAGCCACTAGTTTGTGCCCAATAACACTGAAATTGACAGAAACACATGAAAATGCACGTACGGCGTGCGCTGTGACCCTGCGCAGCCGAGCCGTTGGGGTGAGTCTGCATCGGTTCTGATGAAAAGCCACTAGTTTGGGCCCAATAACACTGAAATTGACAGAAACACATGAAAATGCATGTACGGCGTGCGCCGTGACCCTGCCAGCGCAGCCGAGCCTTTTGGGTGAGTCTGCATCGGTTCTGATGAAAAGCCACTAGTTTGGACCCAATAACACTGAAATTGACAGAAACACATGAAAATACATGTACGGCATGCGCCGTGACCCTGCCAGCGCAGCCGAGCCTTTTGGGTGAGTCTGCATCGGTTCTGATGAAAAGCCACTAGTTTGGGCCCAATAACACTGAAATTGACAGAAACACATGAAAATGCATGTACGGCGTGCGCCGTGACCCTGCCAGCGCAGCCGAGCCTTTTGGGTGAGTCTGCATCGGTTCTGATGAAAAGCCACTAGTTTGGGCCCAATAACACTGAAATTGACAGAAACACATGAAAATGCATGTACGGCGTGCGCCGTGACCCTGCGCAGCCGAGCCTTTGGGGTGAGTCTGCATCGGTTCTGATGAAAAGCCACTAGTTTGGGCCCAAAAACACTGAAATTGACAGAAACACATGAAAATGCATGTACGGCGTGCGCCGTGACCCTGCCAGCGCAGCCGAGCCTTTGGGGTGAGTCTGCATCGGTTCTGATGAAAAGCCACTAGTTTGGGCCCAATAACACTGAAATTAACAGAAACACATGAAAATACATGTACGGCGTGCGCCGTGACCCTGCCAGCGCAGCCGAGCCTTTTGGGTGAGTCTGCATCGGTTCTGAGGAAAAGCCACTAGTTTGGGCCCAATAACACTGAAATTGACAGAAACACATGAAAATGCATGTACGGCGTGCGCCGTGACCCTGCCAGCGCAGCCGAGCCTTTTGGTTGAGTCTGCATCGGTTCTGATGAAAAGCCACTAGTTTGGGCCCAATAACACTGAAATTGACAGAAACACATGAAAATGCATGTACGGCGTGCGCCGTGACCCTGCCAGCGCAGCCGAGCCTTTTGGGTGAGTCTGCATCGGTTCTGATGAAAAGCCTCTAGTTTGGGCCCAATAACACTGAAATTGACAGAAACACATGAAAATACATGTACGGCGTGCGCCGTGACCCTGCGCAGCCGAGCCTTTGAGGTGAGTCTGCATCGGTTCTGATGAAAAGCCACTAGTTTGGGCCCAATAACACTGAAATTGACAGAAACACATGAAAATGCATGTGCGGTGTGCGCCGTGACCCTGCCAGCGCAGCCGAGCCTTTTGGGTGAGTCTGCATCTGTTCTGATGAAAAGCCACTAGTTTGGGCCCAAAAACACTGAAATTGACAGAAACACATGAAAATGCATGTACGGCGTGCGCCGTGACCCTGCGCAGCCGAGCCTTTGGGGTGAGTCTGCATCGGTTCTGATGAAAAGCCACTAGTTTGGGCCCAATAACACTGAAATTGACAGAAACACATGAAAATGCATGTACGGCGTGCGCCGTGACCCTGCGCAGCCGAGCCTTTGGGGTGAGTCTGCATCGGTTCTGATGAAAAGCCACTAGTTTGGGCCCAATAACACTGAAATTGACAGAAACACATGAAAATGCATGTGCGGTGTGCGCCGTGACCCTGCCAGCGCAGCCGAGCCTTTTGGGTGAGTCTGCATCTGTTCTGATGAAAAGCCACTAGTTTGGGCCCAAAAACACTGAAATTGACAGAAACACATGAAAATGCATGTGCGGTGTGCGCCGTGACCCTGCGCAGCCGAGCCTTTGGGGTGAGTCTGCATCGGTTCTGATGAAAAGCCACTAGTTTGGGCCCAATAACACTGAAATTGACAGAAACACATGAAAATGCATGTGCGGTGTGCGCCGTGACCCTGCCAGCGCAGCCGAGCCTTTTGGGTGAGTCTGCATCTGTTCTGATGAAAAGCCACTAGTTTGGGCCCAATAACACTGAAATTGACAGAAATACATGAAAATGCATGTACGGCGTGCGCCGTGACCCTGCCAGCGCAGCCAAGCCTTTTGGGTGAGTCTGCATCGGTTCTGATGAAAAGCCACTAGTTTGGGCCCAATAACACTGAAATTGACAGAAACACATGAAAATACATGTACGGCGTGCGCCGTGACCCTGCGCAGCCGAGCCTTTGAGGTGAGTCTGCATCGGTTCTGATGAAAAGCCACTAGTTTGGGCCCAATAACACTGAAATTGACAGAAACACATGAAAATGCATGTGCGGTGTCCGCCGTGACCCTGCCAGCGCAGCCGAGCCTTTTGGGTGAGTCTGCATCTGTTCTGATGAAAAGCCACTAGTTTGGGCCCAAAAACACTGAAATTGACAGAAACACATGAAAATGCATGTGCGGTGTGCGCCGTGACCCTGCCAGCGCAGCCGAGCCTTTTGGGTGAGTCTGCATCTGTTCTGATGAAAAGCCACTAGTTTGTGCCCAATAACACTGAAATTGACAGAAACACATGAAAATGCACGTACGGCGTGCGCTGTGACCCTGCGCAGCCGAGCCGTTGGGGTGAGTCTGCATCGGTTCTGATGAAAAGCCACTAGTTTGGGCCCAATAACACTGAAATTGACAGAAACACATGAAAATGCATGTACGGCGTGCGCCATGACCCTGCCAGCGCAGCCGAGCCTTTTGGGTGAGTCTGCATCGGTTCTGATGAAAAGCCACTAGTTTGGACCCAATAACACTGAAATTGACAGAAACACATGAAAATACATGTACGGCATGCGCCGTGACCCTGCCAGCGCAGCCGAGCCTTTTGGGTGAGTCTGCATCGGTTCTGATGAAAAGCCACTAGTTTGGGCCCAATAACACTGAAATTGACAGAAACACATGAAAATGCATGTACGGCGTGCGCCGTGACCCTGCCAGCGCAGCCGAGCCTTTTGGGTGAGTCTGCATCGGTTCTGATGAAAAGCCACTAGTTTGGGCCCAATAACACTGAAATTGACAGAAACACATGAAAATGCATGTACGGCGTGCGCCGTGACCCTGCGCAGCCGAGCCTTTGGGGTGAGTCTGCATCGGTTCTGATGAAAAGCCACTAGTTTGGGCCCAAAAACACTGAAATTGACAGAAACACATGAAAATGCATGTACGGCGTGCGCCGTGACCCTGCCAGCGCAGCCGAGCCTTTGGGGTGAGTCTGCATCGGTTCTGATGAAAAGCCACTAGTTTGGGCCCAATAACACTGAAATTAACAGAAACACATGAAAATACATGTACGGCGTGCGCCGTGACCCTGCCAGCGCAGCCGAGCCTTTTGGGTGAGTCTGCATCGGTTCTGAGGAAAAGCCACTAGTTTGGGCCCAATAACACTGAAATTGACAGAAACACATGAAAATGCATGTACGGCGTGCGCCGTGACCCTGCCAGCGCAGCCGAGCCTTTTGGTTGAGTCTGCATCGGTTCTGATGAAAAGCCACTAGTTTGGGCCCAATAACACTGAAATTGACAGAAACACATGAAAATGCATGTACGGCGTGCGCCGTGACCCTGCCAGCGCAGCCGAGCCTTTTGGGTGAGTCTGCATCGGTTCTGATGAAAAGCCACTAGTTTGGGCCCAATAACACTGAAATTGACAGAAACACATGAAAATACATGTACGGCGTGCGCCGTGACCCTGCGCAGCCGAGCCTTTGAGGTGAGTCTGCATCGGTTCTGATGAAAAGCCACTAGTTTGGGCCCAATAACACTGAAATTGACAGAAACACATGAAAATGCATGTGCGGTGTGCGCCGTGACCCTGCCAGCGCAGCCGAGCCTTTTGGGTGAGTCTGCATCTGTTCTGATGAAAAGCCACTAGTTTGGGCCCAAAAACACTGAAATTGACAGAAACACATGAAAATGCATGTACGGCGTGCGCCGTGACCCTGCGCAGCCGAGCCTTTGGGGTGAGTCTGCATCGGTTCTGATGAAAAGCCACTAGTTTGGGCCCAATAACACTGAAATTGACAGAAACACATGAAAATGCATGTACGGCGTGCGCCGTGACCCTGCGCAGCCGAGCCTTTGGGGTGAGTCTGCATCGGTTCTGATGAAAAGCCACTAGTTTGGGCCCAATAACACTGAAATTGACAGAAACACATGAAAATGCATGTGCGGTGTGCGCCGTGACCCTGCCAGCGCAGCCGAGCCTTTTGGGTGAGTCTGCATCTGTTCTGATGAAAAGCCACTAGTTTGGGCCCAAAAACACTGAAATTGACAGAAACACATGAAAATGCATGTGCGGTGTGCGCCGTGACCCTGCGCAGCCGAGCCTTTGGGGTGAGTCTGCATCGGTTCTGATGAAAAGCCACTAGTTTGGGCCCAATAACACTGAAATTGACAGAAACACATGAAAATGCATGTGCGGTGTGCGCCGTGACCCTGCCAGCGCAGCCGAGCCTTTTGGGTGAGTCTGCATCTGTTCTGATGAAAAGCCACTAGTTTGGGCCCAAAAACACTGAAATTGACAGAAACACATGAAAATGCATGTACGGCGTGCGCCGTGACCCTGCGCAGCCGAGCCGTTGGGGTGAGTCTGCATCGGTTCTGATGAAAAGCCACTAGTTTGGGCCCAATAACACTGAAATTGACAGAAACACATGAAAATGCATGTACGGCGTGCGCCGTGACCCTGCGCAGCCGAGCCTTTGGGGTGAGTCTGCATCGGTTCTGATGAAAAGCCACTAGTTTGGGCCCAATAACACTGAAATTGACAGAAACACATGAAAATGCATGTGCGGTGTGCGCCGTGACCCTGCCAGCGCAGCCGAGCCTTTTGGGTGAGTCTGCATCGGTTCTGATGAAAAGCCACTAGTTTGGGCCCAATAACACTGAAATTGACAGAAACACATGAAAATGCATGTACGGCGTGTGTCGTGACCCTGCCAGCGCAGCCGAGCCTTTTGGGTGAGTCTGCATCGGTTCTGATGAAAAGCCACTAGTTTGGGCCCAATAACACTGAAATTGACAGAAACACATGAAAATGCATGTACGGCGTGCGCCGTGACCCTGCGCAGCCGAGCCTTTGGGGTGAGTCTGCATCGGTTCTGATGAAAAGCCACTAGTTTGGGCCCAATAACACTGAAATTAACAGAAACACATGAAAATACATGTACGGCATGGGCCGTGACCCTGCCAGCGCAGCCGAGCCTTTTGGGTGAGTCTGCATAGGTTCTGAGGAAAAGCCACTAGTTTGGGCCCAATAACACTGAAATTGAAAGAAACACATGAAAATACATGTACGGCGTGCGCCGTGACCCTGCCAGCGCAGCCGAGCCTTTTGGTTGAGTCTGCATCGGTTCTGATGAAAAGCCACTAGTTTGGGCCCAATAACACTGAAATTGACAGAAACACATGAAAATGCATGTACGGCGTGCGCCGTGACCCTGCCAGCGCAGCCGAGCCTTTTGGGTGAGTCTGCATCGGTTCTGATGAAAAGCCACTAGTTTGGGCCCAATAACACTGAAATTGACAGAAACACATGAAAATGCATGTACGGCGTGCGCCGTGACCCTGCCAGCGCAGCCGAGCCTTTTGGGTGAGTCTGCATCGGTTCTGATGAAAAGCCACTAGTTTGGGCCCAATAACACTGAAATTGACAGAAACACATGAAAATGCATGTACGGCGTGCGCCGTGACCCTGCGCAGCCGAGCCTTTGGGGTGAGTCTGCATCGGTTCTGATGAAAAGCCACTAGTTTGGGCCCAAAAACACTGAAATTGACAGAAACACATGAAAATGCATGTACGGCGTGCGCCGTGACCCTGCCAGCGCAGCCGAGCCTTTTGGGTGAGTCTGCATTGGTTCTGATGAAAAGCCACTAGTTTGGGCCCAATAACACTGAAATTAACAGAAACACATGAAAATGCATGTACGGCGTGCGCCGTGACCCTGCCAGCGCAGCCGAGCCTTTTGGGTGAGTCTGCATCGGTTCTGAGGAAAAGCCACTAGTTTGGGCCCAATAACACTGAAATTGACAGAAACACATGAAAATGCATGTACGGCGTGCGCCGTGACCCTGCCAGCGCAGCCGAGCCTTTTGGGTGAGTCTGCATAGGTTCTGAGGAAAAGCCACTAGTTTGGGCCCAATAACACTGAAATTGACAGAAACACATGAAAATGCATGTACGGCGTGCTCCGTGACCCTGCCAGCGCAGCCGAGCCTTTTGGTTGAGTCTGCATCGGTTCTGATGAAAAGCCACTAGTTTGGGCCCAATAACACTGAAATTGACAGAAACACATGAAAATGCATGTACGGCGTGCGCCGTGACCCTGCCAGCGCAGCCGAGCCTTTTGGGTGAGTCTGCATCGGTTCTGATGAAAAGCCACTAGTTTGGGCCCAATAACACTGAAATTGACAGAAACACATGAAAATGCATGTACGGCGTGCGTCGTGACCCTGCCAGCGCAGCCGAGCCTTTTGGGTGAGTCTGCATCGGTTCTGATGAAAAGCCACTAGTTTGGGCCCAATAACACTGAAATTGACAGAAACACATGAAAATGCATGTACGGCGTGCGCCGTGACCCTGCGCAGCCGAGCCTTTGGGGTGAGTCTGCATCGGTTCTGATGAAAAGCCACTAGTTTGGGCCCAAAAACACTGAAATTGACAGAAACACATGAAAATGCATGTACGGCGTGAGCCGTGACCCTGCCAGCGCAGCCGAGCCTTTTGGGTGAGTCTGCATCGGTTCTGATGAAAAGCCACTAGTTTGGGCCCAATAACACTGAAATTAACAGAAACACATGAAAATGCATGTACGGCGTGCGCCGTGACCCTGCCAGCGCAGCCGAGCCTTTTGGGTGAGTCTGCATCGGTTCTGAGGAAAAGCCACTAGTTTGGGCCCTATAACACTGAAATTGACAGAAACACATGAAAATGCATGTACGGCGTGCGCCGTGACCCTGCCAGCGCAGCCGAGCCTTTTGGGTGAGTCTGCATAGGTTCTGAGGAAAAGCCACTAGTTTGGGCCCAATAACACTGAAATTGACAGAAACACATGAAAATGCATGTACGGCGTGCGCCGTGACCCTGCCAGCGCAGCCGAGCCTTTTGGGTGAGTCTGCATCGGTTCTGATGAAAAGCCACTAGTTTGGGCCCAATAACACTGAAATTGACAGAAACACATGAAAATGCATGTACGGCGTGCGCCGTGACCCTGCCAGCGCAGCCGAGCCTTTTGGGTGAGTCTGCATCGGTTCTGATGAAAAGCCACTAGTTTGGGCCCAATAACACTGAAATTAACAGAAACACATGAAAATACATGTACGGCATGCGCCGTGACCCTGCCAGCGCAGCCGAGCCTTTTGGGTGAGTCTGCATAGGTTCTGAGGAAAAGCCACTAGTTTCGGCCCAATAACACTGAAATTGAAAGAAACACATGAAAATACATGTACGGCGTGCGCCGTGACCCTGCCAGCGCAGCCGAGCCTTTTGGTTGAGTCTGCATCGGTTCTGATGAAAAGCCACTAGTTTGGGCCCAATAACACTGAAATTGACAGAAACACATGAAAATGCATGTACGGCGTGCGCCGTGACCCTGCCAGCGCAGCCGAGCCTTTTGGGTGAGTCTGCATCGGTTCTGATGAAAAGCCACTAGTTTGGGCCCAATAACACTGAAATTGACAGAAACACATGAAAATGCATGTACGGCGTGCGCCGTGACCCTGCCAGCGCAGCCGAGCCTTTTGGGTGAGTCTGCATCGGTTCTGATGAAAAGCCACTAGTTTGGGCCCAATAACACTGAAATTGACAGAAACACATGAAAATGCATGTACGGCGTGCGCCGTGACCCTGCGCAGCCGAGCCTTTGGGGTGAGTCTGCATCGGTTCTGATGAAAAGCCACTAGTTTGGGCCCAAAAACACTGAAATTGACAGAAACACATGAAAATGCATGTACGGCGTGCGCCGTGACCCTGCCAGCGCAGCCGAGCCTTTTGGGTGAGTCTGCATTGGTTCTGATGAAAAGCCACTAGTTTGGGCCCAATAACACTGAAATTAACAGAAACACATGAAAATGCATGTACGGCGTGCGCCGTGACCCTGCCAGCGCAGCCGAGCCTTTTGGGTGAGTCTGCATCGGTTCTGAGGAAAAGCCACTAGTTTGGGCCCAATAACACTGAAATTGACAGAAACACATGAAAATGCATGTACGGCGTGCGCCGTGACCCTGCCAGCGCAGCCGAGCCTTTTGGGTGAGTCTGCATAGGTTCTGAGGAAAAGCCACTAGTTTGGGCCCAATAACACTGAAATTGACAGAAACACATGAAAATGCATGTACGGCGTGCTCCGTGACCCTGCCAGCGCAGCCGAGCCTTTTGGTTGAGTCTGCATCGGTTCTGATGAAAAGCCACTAGTTTGGGCCCAATAACACTGAAATTGACAGAAACACATGAAAATGCATGTACGGCGTGCGCCGTGACCCTGCCAGCGCAGCCGAGCCTTTTGGGTGAGTCTGCATCGGTTCTGATGAAAAGCCACTAGTTTGGGCCCAATAACACTGAAATTGACAGAAACACATGAAAATGCATGTACGGCGTGCGTCGTGACCCTGCCAGCGCAGCCGAGCCTTTTGGGTGAGTCTGCATCGGTTCTGATGAAAAGCCACTAGTTTGGGCCCAATAACACTGAAATTGACAGAAACACATGAAAATGCATGTACGGCGTGCGCCGTGACCCTGCGCAGCCGAGCCTTTGGGGTGAGTCTGCATCGGTTCTGATGAAAAGCCACTAGTTTGGGCCCAAAAACACTGAAATTGACAGAAACACATGAAAATGCATGTACGGCGTGCGCCGTGACCCTGCCAGCGCAGCCGAGCCTTTTGGGTGAGTCTGCATCGGTTCTGATGAAAAGCCACTAGTTTGGGCCCAATAACACTGAAATTAACAGAAACACATGAAAATGCATGTACGGCGTGCGCCGTGACCCTGCCAGCGCAGCCGAGCCTTTTGGGTGAGTCTGCATCGGTTCTGAGGAAAAGCCACTAGTTTGGGCCCAATAACACTGAAATTGACAGAAACACATGAAAATGCATGTACGGCGTGCGCCGTGACCCTGCCAGCGCAGCCGAGCCTTTTGGGTGAGTCTGCATAGGTTCTGAGGAAAAGCCACTAGTTTGGGCCCAATAACACTGAAATTGACAGAAACACATGAAAATACATGTACGGCATGCGCCGTGACCCTGCCAGCGCAGCCGAGCCTTTTGGTTGAGTCTGCATCGGTTCTGATGAAAAGCCACTAGTTTGGGCCCAATAACACTGAAATTGACAGAAACACATGAAAATGCATGTACGGCGTGCGCCGTGACCCTGCCAGCGCAGCCGAGCCTTTTGGGTGAGTCTGCATCGGTTCTGATGAAAAGCCACTAGTTTGGGCCCAATAACACTGAAATTGACAGAAACACATGAAAATGCATGTACGGCGTGCGCCGTGACCCTGCCAGCGCAGCCGAGCCTTTTGGGTGAGTCTGCATCGGTTCTGATGAAAAGCCACTAGTTTGGGCCCAATAACACTGAAATTGACAGAAACACATGAAAATGCATGTACGGCGTGCGCCGTGACCCTGCGCAGCCGAGCCTTTGGGGTGAGTCTGCATCGGTTCTGATGAAAAGCCACTAGTTTGGGCCCAAAAACACTGAAATTGACAGAAACACATGAAAATGCATGTACGGCGTGCGCCGTGACCCTGCCAGCGCAGCCGAGCCTTTTGGGTGAGTCTGCATCGGTTCTGATGAAAAGCCACTAGTTTGGGCCCAATAACACTGAAATTAACAGAAACACATGAAAATGCATGTACGGCGTGCGCCGTGACCCTGCCAGCGCAGCCGAGCCTTTTGGGTGAGTCTGCATCGGTTCTGAGGAAAAGCCACTAGTTTGGGCCCAATAACACTGAAATTGACAGAAACACATGAAAATGCATGTACGGCGTGCGCCGTGACCCTGCCAGCGCAGCCGAGCCTTTTGGGTGAGTCTGCATAGGTTCTGAGGAAAAGCCACTAGTTTGGGCCCAATAACACTGAAATTGACAGAAACACATGAAAATGCATGTACGGCGTGCTCCGTGACCCTGCCAGCGCAGCCGAGCCTTTTGGTTGAGTCTGCATCGGTTCTGATGAAAAGCCACTAGTTTGGGCCCAATAACACTGAAATTGACAGAAACACATGAAAATGCATGTACGGCGTGCGCCGTGACCCTGCCAGCGCAGCCAAGCCTTTTGGGTGAGTCTGCATCGGTTCTGATGAAAAGCCACTAGTTTGGGCCCAATAACACTGAAATTGACAGAAACACATGAAAATACATGTACGGCGTGCGCCGTGACCCTGCGCAGCCGAGCCTTTGAGGTGAGTCTGCATCTGTTCTGATGAAAAGCCACTAGTTTGTGCCCAATAACACTGAAATTGACAGAAACACATGAAAATGCACGTACGGCGTGCGCTGTGACCCTGCGCAGCCGAGCCGTTGGGGTGAGTCTGCATCGGTTCTGATGAAAAACCACTAGTTTGGGCCCAATAACACTGAAATTGACAGAAACACATGAAAATGCATGTACGGCGTGCGCCGTGACCCTGCCAGCGCAGCCGAGCCTTTTGGGTGAGTCTGCATCGGTTCTGATGAAAAGCCACTAGTTTGGACCCAATAACACTGAAATTGACAGAAACACATGAAAATACATGTACGGCATGCGCCGTGACCCTGCCAGCGCAGCCGAGCCTTTTGGGTGAGTCTGCATCGGTTCTGATGAAAAGCCACTAGTTTGGGCCCAATAACACTGAAATTGACAGAAACACATGAAAATGCATGTACGGCGTGCGCCGTGACCCTGCCAGCGCAGCCGAGCCTTTTGGGTGAGTCTGCATCGGTTCTGATGAAAAGCCACTAGTTTGGGCCCAATAACACTGAAATTGACAGAAACACATGAAAATGCATGTACGGCGTGCGCCGTGACCCTGCGCAGCCGAGCCTTTGGGGTGAGTCTGCATCGGTTCTGATGAAAAGCCACTAGTTTGGACCCAATAACACTGAAATTGACAGAAACACATGAAAATACATGTACGGCATGCGCCGTGACCCTGCCAGCGCAGCCGAGCCTTTTGGGTGAGTCTGCATCGGTTCTGATGAAAAGCCACTAGTTTGGGCCCAATAACACTGAAATTGACAGAAACACATGAAAATGCATGTACGGCGTGCGCCGTGACCCTGCCAGCGCAGCCGAGCCTTTTGGGTGAGTCTGCATCGGTTCTGATGAAAAGCCACTAGTTTGGGCCCAATAACACTGAAATTGACAGAAACACATGAAAATGCATGTACGGCGTGCGCCGTGACCCTGCGCAGCCGAGCCTTTGGGGTGAGTCTGCATCGGTTCTGATGAAAAGCCACTAGTTTGGGCCCAAAAACACTGAAATTGACAGAAACACATGAAAATGCATGTACGGCGTGCGCCGTGACCCTGCCAGCGCAGCCGAGCCTTTGGGGTGAGTCTGCATCGGTTCTGATGAAAAGCCACTAGTTTGGGCCCAATAACACTGAAATTAACAGAAACACATGAAAATACATGTACGGCGTGCGCCGTGACCCTGCCAGCGCAGCCGAGCCTTTTGGGTGAGTCTGCATCGGTTCTGAGGAAAAGCCACTAGTTTGGGCCCAATAACACTGAAATTGACAGAAACACATGAAAATGCATGTACGGCGTGCGCCGTGACCCTGCCAGCGCAGCCGAGCCTTTTGGTTGAGTCTGCATCGGTTCTGATGAAAAGCCACTAGTTTGGGCCCAATAACACTGAAATTGACAGAAACACATGAAAATGCATGTACGGCGTGCGCCGTGACCCTGCCAGCGCAGCCGAGCCTTTTGGGTGAGTCTGCATCGGTTCTGATGAAAAGCCACTAGTTTGGGCCCAATAACACTGAAATTGACAGAAACACATGAAAATACATGTACGGCGTGCGCCGTGACCCTGCGCAGCCGAGCCTTTGAGGTGAGTCTGCATCGGTTCTGATGAAAAGCCACTAGTTTGGGCCCAATAACACTGAAATTGACAGAAACACATGAAAATGCATGTGCGGTGTGCGCCGTGACCCTGCCAGCGCAGCCGAGCCTTTTGGGTGAGTCTGCATCTGTTCTGATGAAAAGCCACTAGTTTGGGCCCAAAAACACTGAAATTGACAGAAACACATGAAAATGCATGTACGGCGTGCGCCGTGACCCTGCGCAGCCGAGCCTTTGGGGTGAGTCTGCATCGGTTCTGATGAAAAGCCACTAGTTTGGGCCCAATAACACTGAAATTGACAGAAACACATGAAAATGCATGTACGGCGTACGCCGTGACCCTGCGCAGCCGAGCCTTTGGGGTGAGTCTGCATCGGTTCTGATGAAAAGCCACTAGTTTGGGCCCAATAACACTGAAATTGACAGAAACACATGAAAATGCATGTGCGGTGTGCGCCGTGACCCTGCCAGCGCAGCCGAGCCTTTTGGGTGAGTCTGCATCTGTTCTGATGAAAAGCCACTAGTTTGGGCCCAATAACACTGAAATTGACAGAAACACATGAAAATGCATGTGCGGTGTGCGCCGTGACCCTGCCAGCGCAGCCGAGCCTTTTGGGTGAGTCTGCATCTGTTCTGATGAAAAGCCACTAGTTTGGGCCCAATAACACTGAAATTGACAGAAACACATGAAAATGCATGTACGGCGTGCGCTGTGACCCTGCGCAGCCGAGCCGTTGGGGTGAGTCTGCATCGGTTCTGATGAAAAGCCACTAGTTTGGGCCCAATAACACTGAAATTGACAGAAACACATGAAAATGCATGTACGGCGTGCGCCGTGACCCTGCCAGCGCAGCCGAGCCTTTTGGGTGAGTCTGCATCGGTTCTGATGAAAAGCCACTAGTTTGGACCCAATAACACTGAAATTGACAGAAACACATGAAAATACATGTACGGCATGCGCCGTGACCCTGCCAGCGCAGCCGAGCCTTTTGGGTGAGTCTGCATCGGTTCTGATGAAAAGCCACTAGTTTGGGCCCAATAACACTGAAATTGACAGAAACACATGAAAATGCATGTACGGCGTGCGCCGTGACCCTGCCAGCGCAGCCGAGCCTTTTGGGTGAGTCTGCATCGGTTCTGATGAAAAGCCACTAGTTTGGGCCCAATAACACTGAAATTGACAGAAACACATGAAAATGCATGTACGGCGTGCGCTGTGACCCTGCGCAGCCGAGCCTTTGGGGTGAGTCTGCATCGGTTCTGATGAAAAGCCACTAGTTTGGGCCCAAAAACACTGAAATTGACAGAAACACATGAAAATGCATGTACGGCGTGCGCCGTGACCCTGCCAGCGCAGCCGAGCCTTTGGGGTGAGTCTGCATCGGTTCTGATGAAAAGCCACTAGTTTGGGCCCAATAACACTGAAATTAACAGAAACACATGAAAATACATGTACGGCGTGCGCCGTGACCCTGCCAGCGCAGCCGAGCCTTTTGGGTGAGTCTGCATCGGTTCTGAGGAAAAGCCACTAGTTTGGGCCCAATAACACTGAAATTGACAGAAACACATGAAAATGCATGTACGGCGTGCGCCGTGACCCTGCCAGCGCAGCCGAGCCTTTTGGTTGAGTCTGCATCGGTTCTGATGAAAAGCCACTAGTTTGGGCCCAATAACACTGAAATTGACAGAAACACATGAAAATGCATGTACGGCGTGCGCCGTGACCCTGCCAGCGCAGCCGAGCCTTTTGGGTGAGTCTGCATCGGTTCTGATGAAAAGCCACTAGTTTGGGCCCAATAACACTGAAATTGACAGAAACACATGAAAATACATGTACGGCGTGCGCCGTGACCCTGCGCAGCCGAGCCTTTGAGGTGAGTCTGCATCGGTTCTGATGAAAAGCCACTAGTTTGGGCCCAATAACACTGAAATTGACAGAAACACATGAAAATGCATGTGCGGTGTGCGCCGTGACCCTGCCAGCGCAGCCGAGCCTTTTGGGTGAGTCTGCATCTGTTCTGATGAAAAGCCACTAGTTTGGGCCCAAAAACACTGAAATTGACAGAAACACATGAAAATGCATGTACGGCGTGCGCCGTGACCCTGCGCAGCCGAGCCTTTGGGGTGAGTCTGCATCGGTTCTGATGAAAAGCCACTAGTTTGGGCCCAATAACACTGAAATTGACAGAAACACATGAAAATGCATGTGCGGTGTGCGCCGTGACCCTGCCAGCGCAGCCGAGCCTTTTGGGTGAGTCTGCATCTGTTCTGATGAAAAGCCACTAGTTTGGGCCCAAAAACACTGAAATTGACAGAAACACATGAAAATGCATGTGCGGTGTGCGCCGTGACCCTGCCAGCGCAGCCGAGCCTTTTGGGTGAGTCTGCATCTGTTCTGATGAAAAGCCACTAGTTTGGGCCCAATAACACTGAAATTGACAGAAACACGTGAAAATGCATGTACGGCGTGCGCTGTGACCCTGCGCAGCCGAGCCGTTGGGGTGAGTCTGCATCGGTTCTGATGAAAAGCCACTAGTTTGGGCCCAATAACACTGAAATTGACAGAAACACATGAAAATGCATGTACGGCGTGCGCCGTGACCCTGCCAGCGCAGCCGAGCCTTTTGGGTGAGTCTGCATCGGTTCTGATGAAAAGCCACTAGTTTGGACCCAATAACACTGAAATTGACAGAAACACATGAAAATACATGTACGGCATGCGCCGTGACCCTGCCAGCGCAGCCGAGCCTTTTGGGTGAGTCTGCATCGGTTCTGATGAAAAGCCACTAGTTTGGGCCCAATAACACTGAAATTGACAGAAACACATGAAAATGCATGTACGGCGTGCGCCGTGACCCTGCCAGCGCAGCCGAGCCTTTTGGGTGAGTCTGCATCGGTTCTGATGAAAAGCCACTAGTTTGGGCCCAATAACACTGAAATTGACAGAAACACATGAAAATGCATGTACGGCGTGCGCCGTGACACTGCGCAGCCGAGCCTTTGGGGTGAGTCTGCATCGGTTCTGATGAAAAGCCACTAGTTTGGGCCCAAAAACACTGAAATTGACAGAAACACATGAAAATGCATGTACGGCGTGCGCCGTGACCCTGCCAGCGCAGCCGAGCCTTTGGGGTGAGTCTGCATCGGTTCTGATGAAAAGCCACTAGTTTGGGCCCAATAACACTGAAATTAACAGAAACACATGAAAATACATGTACGGCGTGCGCCGTGACCCTGCCAGCGCAGCCGAGCCTTTTGGGTGAGTCTGCATCGGTTCTGATGAAAAGCCACTAGTTTGGGCCCAATAACACTGAAATTGACAGAAACACATGAAAATGCATGTACGGCGTGCGCCGTGACCCTGCCAGCGCAGCCGAGCCTTTTGGGTGAGTCTGCATAGGTTCTGAGGAAAAGCCACTAGTTTGGGCCCAATAACACTGAAATTGACAGAAACACATGAAAATGCATGTACGGCGTGCGCCGTGACCCTGCGCAGCCGAGCCTTTGGGGTGAGTCTGCATCGGTTCTGATGAAAAGCCACTAGTTTGGGCCCAAAAACACTGAAATTGACAGAAACACATGAAAATGCATGTGCGGTGTGCGCCGTGACCCTGCCAGCGCAGCCGAGCCTTTTGGGTGAGTCTGCATCTGTTCTGATGAAAAGCCACTAGTTTGGGCCCAATAACACTGAAATTGACAGAAACACATGAAAATGCATGTACGGCGTGCGCTGTGACCCTGCGCAGCCGAGCCGTTGGGGTGAGTCTGCATCGGTTCTGATGAAAAGCCACTAGTTTGGGCCCAATAACACTGAAATTGACAGAAACACATGAAAATGCATGTACGGCGTGCGCCGTGACCCTGCCAGCGCAGCCGAGCCTTTTGGGTGAGTCTGCATCGGTTCTGATGAAAAGCCACTAGTTTGGACCCAATAACACTGAAATTGACAGAAACACATGAAAATACATGTACGGCATGCGCCGTGACCCTGCCAGCGCAGCCGAGCCTTTTGGGTGAGTCTGCATCGGTTCTGATGAAAAGCCACTAGTTTGGGCCCAATAACACTGAAATTGACAGAAACACATGAAAATGCATGTACGGCGTGCGCCGTGACCCTGCCAGCGCAGCCGAGCCTTTTGGGTGAGTCTGCATCGGTTCTGATGAAAAGCCACTAGTTTGGGCCCAATAACACTGAAATTGACAGAAACACATGAAAATGCATGTACGGCGTGCGCCGTGACACTGCGCAGCCGAGCCTTTGGGGTGAGTCTGCATCGGTTCTGATGAAAAGCCACTAGTTTGGGCCCAAAAACACTGAAATTGACAGAAACACATGAAAATGCATGTACGGCGTGCGCCGTGACCCTGCCAGCGCAGCCGAGCCTTTGGGGTGAGTCTGCATCGGTTCTGATGAAAAGCCACTAGTTTGGGCCCAATAACACTGAAATTAACAGAAACACATGAAAATACATGTACGGCGTGCGCCGTGACCCTGCCAGCGCAGCCGAGCCTTTTGGGTGAGTCTGCATCGGTTCTGATGAAAAGCCACTAGTTTGGGCCCAATAACACTGAAATTGACAGAAACACATGAAAATGCATGTACGGCGTGCGCCGTGACCCTGCCAGCGCAGCCGAGCCTTTTGGGTGAGTCTGCATCGGTTCTGATGAAAAGCCACTAGTTTGGGCCCAATAACACTGAAATTGACAGAAACACATGAAAATACATGTACGGCATGCGCCGTGACCCTGCCAGCGCAGCCGAGCCTTTTGGGTGAGTCTGCATCGGTTCTGATGAAAAGCCACTAGTTTGGGCCCAATAACACTGAAATTGACAGAAACACATTAAAATGCATGTACGGCGTGCTCCGTGACCCTGCGCAGCCGAGCCTTTGGGGTGAGTCTGCATCGGTTCTGATGAAAAGCCACTAGTTTGGGCCAAATAACACTGAAATTGACAGAAACACATGAAAATGCATGTACGGCGTGCGCTGTGACCCTGCGCAGCCTAGCCGTTGGGGTGAGTCTGCATCGGTTCTGATGAAAAGCCACTAGTTTGGGCCCAATAACACTGAAATTGACAGAAACACATGAAAATGCATGTACGGCGTGCTCCGTGACCCTGCCATCGCAGCCGAGCATTTAGGGTGAGTCTGCATCGGTTCTGATGAAAAGCCACTAGTTTGGGCCCAATAACACTGAAATTGACAGAAACACATGAAAATGCATGTACGGCGTGCGCCGTGACCGTGCCAGCGCAGCCGAGCCTTTTGGGTGAGTCTGCATCGGTTCTGATGAAAAGCCACTAGTTTGGGCCCAATAACACTGAAATTGACAGAAACACATGAAAATGCATGTACGGCGTGGTCCGTGACCCTGCCAGCGCAGCCGAGCCTTTAGGGTGAGTCTGCATCGGTTCTGATTAAAAGCCACTAGTTCGGGCCCAATAACACTGAAATTGACAGAAACACATGAAAATGCATGTACGGCGTGCGCTGTGACCCTGCGCAGCCTAGCCGTTGGGGTGAGTCTGCATCGGTTCTGATGAAAAGCCACTAGTTTGGGCCCAATAACACTGAAATTGACAGAAACACATGAAAATGCATGTACGGCGTGCGCCGTGACCCTGCGCAGCCGAGCCTTTGGGGTGAGTCTGCATCTGTTCTGATGAAAAGCCACTAGTTTGGGCCCAATAACACTGAAATTAACAGAAACACATGAAAATGCATGTACGGCGTGCGCCGTGACCCTGCCAGCGCAGCCGAGCCTTTTGGGTGAGTCTGCATCGGTTCTGATGAAAAGCCACTAGTTTGGGCCCAATAACACTGAAATTGACAGAAACACATGAAAATGCATGTACAGCGTGGTCCGTGACCCTGCCAGCGCAGCCGAGCCTTTAGGGTGAGTCTGCATCGGTTCTGATTAAAAGCCACTAGTTCGGGCCCAATAACACTGAAATTGACAGAAACACATTAAAATGCATGTACGGCGTGCTCCGTGACCCTGCGCAGCCGAGCCTTTGGGGTGAGTCTGCATCGGTTCTGATGAAAAGCCACTATTTTGGGCCCAATAACACTGAAATTGACAGAAACACATGAAAATGCATGTACGGCGTGCGCCGTGACCCTGCCAGCGCAGCCGAGCCTTTTGGGTGAGTCTGCATCGGTTCTGAGGAAAAGCCACTAGTTTGGGCCCAATAACACTGAAATTGACAGAAACACATGAAAATGCATGTACGGCGTGCGCCGTGACCCTGCCAGCGCAGCCGAGACTTTTGGGTGAGTCTGCATCTGTTCTGATGAAAAGCCACTAGTTTGGGCCCAATAACACTGAAATTAACAGAAACACATGAAAATACATGTACGGCGTGCGCCGTGACCGTGCCAGCGCAGCCGAGCCTTTTGGGTGAGTCTGCATCGGTTCTGATGAAAAGCCACTAGTTTGGGCCCAATAACACTGAAATTGACAGAAACACATGAAAATGCATGTACGGCGTGCGCCGTGACCCTGCCAGCGCAGCCGAGCCTTTTGGGTGAGTCTGCATAGGTTCTGAGGAAAAGCCACTAGTTTGGGCCCAATAACACTGAAATTGACAGAAACACATGAAAATGCATGTACGGCGTGGTCCGTGACCCTGCCAGCGCAGCCGAGCCTTTAGGGTGAGTCTGCATCGGTTCTGATTAAAAGCCACTAGTTCGGGCCCAATAACACTGAAATTGACAGAAACACATGAAAATGCATGTACGGCGTGCGCTGTGACCCTGCGCAGCCTAGCCGTTGGGGTGAGTCTGCATCGGTTCTGATGAAAAGCCACTAGTTTGGGCCCAATAACACTGAAATTGACAGAAACACATGAAAATGCATGTACGGCGTGCGCCGTGACCCTGCCAGCGCAGCCGAGCCTTTTGGGTGAGTCTGCATCGGTTCTGATGAAAAGCCACTAGTTTGGGCCCAATAACACTGAAATTGACAGAAACACATGAAAATGCATGTACGGCGTGCGCCGTGACCCTGCCAGCGCAGCCGAGACTTTTGGGTGAGTCTGCATCTGTTCTGATGAAAAGCCACTAGTTTGGGCCCAATAACACTGAAATTAACAGAAACACATGAAAATACATGTACGGCGTGCGCCGTGACCGTGCCAGCGCAGCCGAGCCTTTTGGGTGAGTCTGCATCGGTTCTGATGAAAAGCCACTAGTTTGGGCCCAATAACACTGAAATTGACAGAAACACATGAAAATGCATGTACGGCGTGCGCCGTGACCCTGCCAGCGCAGCCGAGCCTTTTGGGTGAGTCTGCATAGGTTCTGAGGAAAAGCCACTAGTTTGGGCCCAATAACACTGAAATTGACAGAAACACATGAAAATGCATGTACGGCGTGGTCCGTGACCCTGCCAGCGCAGCCGAGCCTTTAGGGTGAGTCTGCATCGGTTCTGATTAAAAGCCACTAGTTCGGGCCCAATAACACTGAAATTGACAGAAACACATGAAAATGCATGTACGGCGTGCGCTGTGACCCTGCGCAGCCTAGCCGTTGGGGTGAGTCTGCATCGGTTCTGATGAAAAGCCACTAGTTTGGGCCCAATAACACTGAAATTGACAGAAACACATGAAAATGCATGTACGGCGTGCGCCGTGACCCTGCCAGCGCAGCCGAGCCTTTTGGGTGAGTCTGCATCGGTTCTGATGAAAAGCCACTAGTTTGGGCCCAATAACACTGAAATTGACAGAAACACATGAAAATGCATGTACAGCGTGCTCCGTGACCCTGCCAGCGCAGCCGAGCCTTTAGGGTGAGTCTGCATCGGTTCTGATTAAAAGCCACTAGTTTGGGCCCAATAACACTGAAATTGACAGAAACACATGAAAATACATGTACGGCGTGCGCCGTGACCGTGCCAGCGCAGCCGAGCCTTTTGGGTGAGTCTGCATCGGTTCTGATGAAAAGCCACTAGTTTGGGCCCAATAACACTGAAATTGACAGAAACACATGAAAAAGCATGTGCGGTGTGCGCCGTGACCCTGCCAGCGCAGCCGAGCCTTTTGGGTGAGTCTGCATCGGTTCTGAGGAAAAGCCACTAGTTTGGGCCCAATAACACTGAAATTGACAGAAACACATGAAAATGCATGTACGGCGTGCGCCGTGACCCTGCCAGCGCAGCCGAGCCTTTTGGGTGAGTCTGCATCGGTTCTGATGAAAAGCCACTAGTTTGGGCCCAAAAACACTGAAATTGACAGAAACACATGAAAATGCATGTACGGCGTGCGCCGTGACCCTGCCAGCGCAGCCGAGCCTTTTGGGTGAGTCTGCATCGGTTCTGATGAAAAGCCACTAGTTTGGGCCCAATAACACTGAAATTGACAGAAACACATGAAAATGCATGTACGGCGTGCGCCGTGACCGTGCCAGCGCAGCCGAGACTTTTGGGTGAGTCTGCATCGGTTCTGATGAAAAGCCACTAGTTTGGGCCCAATAACACTGAAATTAACATAAACACATGAAAATACATGTACGGCGTGCGCCGTGACCCTGCCAGCGCAGCCAAGCCTTTTGGGCGAGTCTGCATCGGTTCTGAGGAAAAGCCACTAGTTTGGGCCCAATAACACTGAAATTGACAGAAACACATGAAAATACATGTACGGCGTGCGCCGTGACCCTGCCAGCGCAGCCGAGCCTTTTGGGTGAGTCTGCATCGGTTCTGATGAAAAGCCACTAGTTTGGGCCCAAAAACACTGAAATTGACAGAAACACATGAAAATGCATGTACGGCGTGCGCCGTGACCCTGCGCAGCCGAGCCTTTGGGGTGAGTCTGCATCGGTTCTGATGAAAAGCCACTAGTTTGGGCCCAATAACACTGAAATTGACAGAAACACATGAAAATGCATGTACGGTGTGCGCCGTGACCCTGCCAGCGCAGCCGAGCCTTTTGGGTGAGTCTGCATCGGTTCTGATGAAAAGCCACTAGTTTGGGCCCAATAACACTGAAATTGACAGAAACACATGAAAATGCATATATGGCGTGCGCCGTGACCCTGCCAGCGCAGCCGAGCCTTTTGGGTGAGTCTGCATCGGTTCTGATGAAAAGCCACTAGTTTGGGCCCAATAACACTGAAATTGACAGAAACACATGAAAATGCATGTACGGCGTGCGCCGTGACCCTGCCAGCGCAGCCGAGCCTTTGGGGTGAGTCTGCATCGGTTCTGATGAAAAGCCACTAGTTTGGGCCCAATAACACTGAAATTGAAAGAAACACATGAAAATGCATGTACGGCGTGCGCCGTGACCCTGCCAGCGCAGCCGAGCCTGTTGGGTGAGTCTGCATCTGTTCTGATGAAAAGCCACTAATTTGGGCCCAATAACACTGAAATTGACAGAAACACATGAAAATGCATATATGGCGTGCGCCGTGACCCTGCCAGCGCAGCCGAGCCTTTTGGGTGAGTCTGCATCGGTTCTGATGAAAAGCCACTAGTTTGGGCCCAATAACACTGAAATTGACAGAAACACATGAAAATGCATGTACGGCGTGCTCCGTGACCCTGCGCAGCCGAGCCTTTGGGGTGAGTCTGCATCGGTTCTGATGAAAAGCCACTAGTTTGGGCCAAATAACACTGAAATTGACAGAAACACATGAAAATGCATGTACGGCGTGCGCTGTGACCCTGCGCAGCCTAGCCGTTGGGGTGAGTCTGCATCGGTTCTGATGAAAAGCCACTAGTTTGGGCCCAATAACACTGAAATTGACAGAAACACATGAAAATGCATGTACGGCGTGCTCCGTGACCCTGCCATCGCAGCCGAGCATTTAGGGTGAGTCTGCATCGGTTCTGATGAAAAGCCACTAGTTTGGGCCCAATAACACTGAAATTGACAGAAACACATGAAAATGCATGTACGGCGTGCGCCGTGACCGTGCCAGCGCAGCCGAGCCTTTTGGGTGAGTCTGCATCGGTTCTGATGAAAAGCCACTAGTTTGGGCCCAATAACACTGAAATTGACAGAAACACATGAAAATGCATGTACGGCGTGGTCCGTGACCCTGCCAGCGCAGCCGAGCCTTTAGGGTGAGTCTGCATCGGTTCTGATTAAAAGCCACTAGTTCGGGCCCAATAACACTGAAATTGACAGAAACACATGAAAATGCATGTACGGCGTGCGCTGTGACCCTGCGCAGCCTAGCCGTTGGGGTGAGTCTGCATCGGTTCTGATGAAAAGCCACTAGTTTGGGCCCAATAACACTGAAATTGACAGAAACACATGAAAATGCATGTACGGCGTGCGCCGTGACCCTGCGCAGCCGAGCCTTTGGGGTGAGTCTGCATCTGTTCTGATGAAAAGCCACTAGTTTGGGCCCAATAACACTGAAATTAACAGAAACACATGAAAATGCATGTACGGCGTGCGCCGTGACCCTGCCAGCGCAGCCGAGCCTTTTGGGTGAGTCTGCATCGGTTCTGATGAAAAGCCACTAGTTTGGGCCCAATAACACTGAAATTGACAGAAACACATGAAAATGCATGTACAGCGTGGTCCGTGACCCTGCCAGCGCAGCCGAGCCTTTAGGGTGAGTCTGCATCGGTTCTGATTAAAAGCCACTAGTTCGGGCCCAATAACACTGAAATTGACAGAAACACATTAAAATGCATGTACGGCGTGCTCCGTGACCCTGCGCAGCCGAGCCTTTGGGGTGAGTCTGCATCGGTTCTGATGAAAAGCCACTATTTTGGGCCCAATAACACTGAAATTGACAGAAACACATGAAAATGCATGTACGGCGTGCGCCGTGACCCTGCCAGCGCAGCCGAGCCTTTTGGGTGAGTCTGCATCGGTTCTGAGGAAAAGCCACTAGTTTGGGCCCAATAACACTGAAATTGACAGAAACACATGAAAATGCATGTACGGCGTGCGCCGTGACCCTGCCAGCGCAGCCGAGACTTTTGGGTGAGTCTGCATCTGTTCTGATGAAAAGCCACTAGTTTGGGCCCAATAACACTGAAATTGACAGAAACACATGAAAATACATGTACGGCGTGCGCCGTGACCGTGCCAGCGCAGCCGAGCCTTTTGGGTGAGTCTGCATCGGTTCTGATGAAAAGCCACTAGTTTGGGCCCAATAACACTGAAATTGACAGAAACACATGAAAATGCATGTACGGCGTGCGCCGTGACCCTGCCAGCGCAGCCGAGCCTTTTGGGTGAGTCTGCATAGGTTCTGAGGAAAAGCCACTAGTTTGGGCCCAATAACACTGAAATTGACAGAAACACATGAAAATGCATGTACGGCGTGGTCCGTGACCCTGCCAGCGCAGCCGAGCCTTTAGGGTGAGTCTGCATCGGTTCTGATTAAAAGCCACTAGTTCGGGCCCAATAACACTGAAATTGACAGAAACACATGAAAATGCATGTACGGCGTGCGCTGTGACCCTGCGCAGCCTAGCCGTTGGGGTGAGTCTGCATCGGTTCTGATGAAAAGCCACTAGTTTGGGCCCAATAACACTGAAATTGACAGAAACACATGAAAATGCATGTACGGCGTGCGCCGTGACCCTGCCAGCGCAGCCGAGCCTTTTGGGTGAGTCTGCATCGGTTCTGATGAAAAGCCACTAGTTTGGGCCCAATAACACTGAAATTGACAGAAACACATGAAAATGCATGTACGGCGTGCGCCGTGACCCTGCCAGCGCAGCCGAGACTTTTGGGTGAGTCTGCATCTGTTCTGATGAAAAGCCACTAGTTTGGGCCCAATAACACTGAAATTAACAGAAACACATGAAAATACATGTACGGCGTGCGCCGTGACCGTGCCAGCGCAGCCGAGCCTTTTGGGTGAGTCTGCATCGGTTCTGATGAAAAGCCACTAGTTTGGGCCCAATAACACTGAAATTGACAGAAACACATGAAAATGCATGTACGGCGTGCGCCGTGACCCTGCCAGCGCAGCCGAGCCTTTTGGGTGAGTCTGCATAGGTTCTGAGGAAAAGCCACTAGTTTGGGCCCAATAACACTGAAATTGACAGAAACACATGAAAATGCATGTACGGCGTGGTCCGTGACCCTGCCAGCGCAGCCGAGCCTTTAGGGTGAGTCTGCATCGGTTCTGATTAAAAGCCACTAGTTCGGGCCCAATAACACTGAAATTGACAGAAACACATGAAAATGCATGTACGGCGTGCGCTGTGACCCTGCGCAGCCTAGCCGTTGGGGTGAGTCTGCATCGGTTCTGATGAAAAGCCACTAGTTTGGGCCCAATAACACTGAAATTGACAGAAACACATGAAAATGCATGTACGGCGTGCGCCGTGACCCTGCCAGCGCAGCCGAGCCTTTTGGGTGAGTCTGCATCGGTTCTGATGAAAAGCCACTAGTTTGGGCCCAATAACACTGAAATTGACAGAAACACATGAAAATGCATGTACAGCGTGCTCCGTGACCCTGCCAGCGCAGCCGAGCCTTTAGGGTGAGTCTGCATCGGTTCTGATTAAAAGCCACTAGTTTGGGCCCAATAACACTGAAATTGACAGAAACACATGAAAATACATGTACGGCGTGCGCCGTGACCGTGCCAGCGCAGCCGAGCCTTTTGGGTGAGTCTGCATCGGTTCTGATGAAAAGCCACTAGTTTGGGCCCAATAACACTGAAATTGACAGAAACACATGAAAAAGCATGTGCGGTGTGCGCCGTGACCCTGCCAGCGCAGCCGAGCCTTTTGGGTGAGTCTGCATCGGTTCTGAGGAAAAGCCACTAGTTTGGGCCCAATAACACTGAAATTGACAGAAACACATGAAAATGCATGTACGGCGTGCGCCGTGACCCTGCCAGCGCAGCCGAGCCTTTTGGGTGAGTCTGCATCGGTTCTGATGAAAAGCCACTAGTTTGGGCCCAAAAACACTGAAATTGACAGAAACACATGAAAATGCATGTACGGCGTGCGCCGTGACCCTGCCAGCGCAGCCGAGCCTTTTGGGTGAGTCTGCATCGGTTCTGATGAAAAGCCACTAGTTTGGGCCCAATAACACTGAAATTGACAGAAACACATGAAAATGCATGTACGGCGTGCGCCGTGACCGTGCCAGCGCAGCCGAGACTTTTGGGTGAGTCTGCATCGGTTCTGATGAAAAGCCACTAGTTTGGGCCCAATAACACTGAAATTAACATAAACACATGAAAATACATGTACGGCGTGCGCCGTGACCCTGCCAGCGCAGCCAAGCCTTTTGGGCGAGTCTGCATCGGTTCTGAGGAAAAGCCACTAGTTTGGGCCCAATAACACTGAAATTGACAGAAACACATGAAAATACATGTACGGCGTGCGCCGTGACCCTGCCAGCGCAGCCGAGCCTTTTGGGTGAGTCTGCATCGGTTCTGATGAAAAGCCACTAGTTTGGGCCCAAAAACACTGAAATTGACAGAAACACATGAAAATGCATGTACGGCGTGCGCCGTGACCCTGCGCAGCCGAGCCTTTGGGGTGAGTCTGCATCGGTTCTGATGAAAAGCCACTAGTTTGGGCCCAATAACACTGAAATTGACAGAAACACATGAAAATGCATGTACGGTGTGCGCCGTGACCCTGCCAGCGCAGCCGAGCCTTTTGGGTGAGTCTGCATCGGTTCTGATGAAAAGCCACTAGTTTGGGCCCAATAACACTGAAATTGACAGAAACACATGAAAATGCATATATGGCGTGCGCCGTGACCCTGCCAGCGCAGCCGAGCCTTTTGGGTGAGTCTGCATCGGTTCTGATGAAAAGCCACTAGTTTGGGCCCAATAACACTGAAATTGACAGAAACACATGAAAATGCATGTACGGCGTGCGCCGTGACCCTGCCAGCGCAGCCGAGCCTTTGGGGTGAGTCTGCATCGGTTCTGATGAAAAGCCACTAGTTTGGGCCCAATAACACTGAAATTGAAAGAAACACATGAAAATGCATGTACGGCGTGCGCCGTGACCCTGCCAGCGCAGCCGAGCCTGTTGGGTGAGTCTGCATCTGTTCTGATGAAAAGCCACTAATTTGGGCCCAATAACACTGAAATTGACAGAAACACATGAAAATGCATATATGGCGTGCGCCGTGACCCTGCCAGCGCAGCCGAGCCTTTTGGGTGAGTCTGCATCGGTTCTGATGAAAAGCCACTAGTTTGGGCCCAATAACACTGAAATTGACAGAAACACATGAAAATGCATGTACGGCGTGCGCCGTGACCCTGCCAGCGCAGCCGAGCCTTTTGGGTGAGTCTGCATCGGTTCTGATGAAAAGCCACTAGTTTGGGCCCAATAACACTGAAATTGACAGAAACACATGAAAATACATGTACGGCATGCGCCGTGACCCTGCCAGCGCAGCCGAGCCTTTTGGTTGAGTCTGCATCGGTTCTGATGAAAAGCCACTAGTTTGGGCCCAATAACACTGAAATTGACAGAAACACATTAAAATGCATGTACGGCGTGCTCCGTGACCCTGCGCAGCCGAGCCTTTGGGGTGAGTCTGCATCGGTTCTGATGAAAAGCCACTAGTTTGGGCCAAATAACACTGAAATTGACAGAAACACATGAAAATGCATGTACGGCGTGCGCTGTGACCCTGCGCAGCCTAGCCGTTGGGGTGAGTCTGCATCGGTTCTGATGAAAAGCCACTAGTTTGGGCCCAATAACACTGAAATTGACAGAAACACATGAAAATGCATGTGCGGTGTGCGCCGTGACCCTGCCAGCGCAGCGGAGCCTTTTGGGTGAGTCTGCATCGGTTCTGAGGAAAAGCCACTAGTTTGGGCCCAATAACACTGAAATTGACAGAAACACATGAAAATGCATGTACGGCGTGCGCCGTGACCCTGCCAGCGCAGCCGAGCCTTTAGGGTGAGTCTGCATAGGTTCTGAGGAAAAGCCACTAGTTTGGGCCCAATAACACTGAAATTGACAGAAACACATGAAAATGCATGTACGGCGTGCTCCGTGACCCTGCGCAGCCGAGCCTTTGGGGTGAGTCTGCATCGGTTCTGATGAAAAGCCACTAGTTTGGGCCCAATAACACTGAAATTGACAGAAACACATGAAAATGCATGTACGGCGTGCGCCGTGACCCTGCCAGCGCAGCCGAGCCTTTTGGGTGAGTCTGCATTGGTTCTGATGAAAAGCCACTAGTTTGGGCCAAATAACACTGAAATTGACAGAAACACACGAAAATGCATGTACGGCGTGCGCCGTGACTCTGCCAGCGCAGCCGAGCCTTTGGGGTGAGTCTGCATCGGTTCTGATGAAAAGCCACTAGTTTGGGCCCAATAACACTGAAATTGACAGAAACACATGAAAATGCATGTACGGCGTGCGCCGTGACCCTGCCAGCGCAGCCGAGCCTTTGGGGTGAGTCTGCATCGGTTCTGATGAAAAGCCACTAGTTTGGGCCCAATAACACTGAAATTGACAGAAACACATGAAAATGCATGTACGGCGTGCGCCGTGACCCTGCCAGCGCAGCCGAGCCTGTTGGGTGAGTCTGCATCTGTTCTGATGAAAAGCCACTAATTTGGGCCCAATAACACTGAAATTGACAGAAACACATGAAAATGCATATATGGCGTGCGCCGTGACCCTGCCAGCGCAGCCGAGCCTTTTGGGTGAGTCTGCATCGGTTCTGATGAAAAGCCACTAGTTTGGGCCCAATAACACTGAAATTGACAGAAACACATGAAAATGCATGTACGGCGTGCGCCGTGACCCTGCCAGCGCAGCCGAGCCTTTTGGGTGAGTCTGCATCGGTTCTGATGAAAAGCCACTAGTTTGGGCCCAATAACACTGAAATTGACAGAAACACATGAAAATACATGTACGGCATGCGCCGTGACCCTGCCAGCGCAGCCGAGCCTTTTGGTTGAGTCTGCATCGGTTCTGATGAAAAGCCACTAGTTTGGGCCCAAAAACACTGAAATTGACAGAAACACATTAAAATGCATGTACGGCGTGCTCCGTGACCCTGCGCAGCCGAGCCTTTGGGGTGAGTCTGCATCGGTTCTGATGAAAAGCCACTAGTTTGGGCCCAATAACACTGAAATTGACAGAAACACATGAAAATGCATGTACGGCGTGCGCTGTGACCCTGCGCAGCCTAGCCGTTGGGGTGAGTCTGCATCGGTTCTGATGAAAAGCCACTAGTTTGGGCCCAATAACACTGAAATTGACAGAAACACATGAAAATGCATGTGCGGTGTGCGCCGTGACCCTGCCAGCGCAGCGGAGCCTTTTGGGTGAGTCTGCATCGGTTCTGAGGAAAAGCCACTAGTTTGGGCCCAATAACACTGAAATTGACAGAAACACATGAAAATGCATGTACGGCGTGCGCCGTGACCCTGCCAGCGCAGCCGAGCCTTTTGGGTGAGTCTGCATCGGTTCTGATGAAAAGCCACTAGTTTGGGCCCAATAACACTGAAATTGACAGAAACACATGAAAATGCATGTACGGCGTGCGCCGTGACCCTGCGCAGCCGAGCCTTTGGGGTGAGTCTGCATCGGTTCTGATGAAAAGCCACTAGTTTGGGCCCAAAAACACTGAAATTGACAGAAACACATGAAAATGCATGTACGGCGTGCACCGTGACCCTGCCAGCGCAGCCGAGCCTTTTGGGTGAGTCTGCATCGGTTCTGATGAAAAGCCACTAGTTTGGGCCCAATAACACTGAAATTAACAGAAACACATGAAAATACATGTACGGCGTGCGCCGTGACCCTGCCAGCGCAGCTGAGCCTTTTGGGTGAGTCTGCATCGGTTCTGATGAAAAGCCACTACTTTGGGCCCAATAACACTGAAATTGACAGAAACACATGAAAATGCATGTACGGCGTGCGCCGTGACCCTGCCAGCGCAGCCGAGCCTTTGGGGTGAGTCTGCATCGGTTCTGATGAAAAGCCACTAGTTTGGGCCCAAAAACACTGAAATTGACAGAAACACATGAAAATGCATGTACGGCGTGCGCCGTGACCCTGTCAGCGCAGCCGAGCCTTTTGGGTGAGTCTGCATCGGTTCTGATGAAAAGCCACTAGTTTGGGCCCAATAACACTGAAATTGACAGAAACACATGAAAATGCATGTACGGCGTGCGCCATGACCCTGCCAGCGCAGCCGAGCCTTTTGGGTGAGTCTGCATCGGTTCTGAGGAAAAGCCACTAGTTTGGGCCCAATAACACTGAAATTGACAGAAACACATGAAAATGCATGTACGGCGTGCTCCGTGACCCTGCGCAGCCGAGCCTTTGGGGTGAGTCTGCATCGGTTCTGATGAAAAGCCACTAGTTTGGGCCCAATAACACTGAAATTGACAGAAACACACGAAAAAGCATGTACGGCGTGCGCCGTGACCCTGCCAGCGCAGCCGAGCCTTTAGGGTGAGTCTGCATCGGTTCTGATGAAAAGCCACTAGTTTGGGCCCAATAACACTGAAATTGACAGAAACACATGAAAATGCATGTACGGCGTGCGCCGTGACCCTGCGCAGCCGAGCCTTTGGGGTGAGTCTGCATCGGTTCTGATGAAAAGCCACTAGTTTGGGCCCAATAACACTGAAATTGACAGAAACACATGAAAATGCATGTACGGCGTGCGCCGTGACCCTGCCAGCGCAGCCGAGCCTTTTGGGTGAGTCTGCATCGGTTCTGATGAAAAGCCACTAGTTTGGGCCCAATAACACTGAAATTGACAGAAACACATGAAAATGCATGTACGGCGTGCGCCGTGACCCTGCCAGCGCAGCCGAGCCTTTAGGGTGAGTCTGCATCGGTTCTGATGAAAAGCCACTAGTTTGGGCCCAATAACACTGAAATTGACAGAAACACATGAAAATGCATGTACGGCGTGCGCCGTGACCCTGCCAGCGCAGCCGAGCCTGTTGGGTGAGTCTGCATCTGTTCTGATGAAAAGCCACTAATTTGGGCCCAATAACACTGAAATTGACAGAAACACATGAAAATGCATATATGGCGTGCGCTGTGACCCTGCCAGCGCAGCCGAGCCTTTTGGGTGAGTCTGCATCGGTTCTGATGAAAAGCCACTAGTTTGAGCCCAATAACACTGAAATTGACAGAAACACATGAAAATGCATGTACGGCGTGCGCCGTGACCCTGCCAGCGCAGCCGAGCCTTTTGGGTGAGTCTGCATCGGTTCAGATGAAAAGCCACTAGTTTGGGCCCAATAACACTGAAATTGACAGAAACACATGAAAATACATGTACGGCATGCGCCGTGACCCTGCCAGCGCAGCCGAGCCTTTTGGTTGAGTCTGCATCGGTTCTGATGAAAAGCCACTAGTTTGGGCCCAATAACACTGAAATTGACAGAAACACATTAAAATGCATGTACGGCGTGCTCCGTGACCCTGCGCAGCCGAGCCTTTGGGGTGAGTCTGCATCGGTTCTGATGAAAAGCCACTAGTTTGGGCCCAATAACACTGAAATTGACAGAAACACATGAAAATGCATGTACGGCGTGCGCCGTGACCCTGCCAGCGCAGCCGAGCCTTTTGGGTGAGTCTGCATCGGTTCTGATGAAAAGCCACTAGTTTGGGCCCAAAAACACTGAAATTGACAGAAACACATGAAAATGCATGTACGGCGTGCGCTGTGACCCTGCGCAGCCTAGCCGTTGGGGTGAGTCTGCATCGGTTCTGATGAAAAGCCACTAGTTTGGGCCCAATAACACTGAAATTGACAGAAACACATGAAAATGCATGTGCGGCGTGCGCCGTGACCCTGCCAGCGCAGCCGAGCCTTTTGGGTGAGTCTGCATCGGTTCTGAGGAGAAGCCACTAGTTTGGGCCAAATAACACTGAAATTGACAGAAACACATGAAAATGCATGTACGGCGTGCGCCGTGACCCTGCCAGCGCAGCCGAGCCTTTTGGGTGAGTCTGCATCGGTTCTGATGAAAAGCCACTAGTTTGGGCCCAAAAACACTGAAATTGACAGAAACACATGAAAATGCATGTACGGCGTGCGCCGTGACCCTGCCAGCGCAGCCGAGCCTGTTGGGTGAGTCTGCATCTGTTCTGATGAAAAGCCACTAATTTGGGCCCAATAACACTGAAATTGACAGAAACACATGAAAATGCATATATGGCGTGCGCCGTGACCCTGCCAGCGCAGCCGAGCCTTTTGGGTGAGTCTGCATCGGTTCTGATGAAAAGCCACTAGTTTGGGCCCAATAACACTGAAATTGACAGAAACACATGAAAATGCATGTACGGCGTGCGCCGTGACCCTGCGCAGCCGAGCCTTTGGGGTGAGTCTGCATCGGTTCTGATGAAAAGCCACTAGTTTGGGCCCAATAACACTGAAATTGACAGAAACACATGAAAATGCATGTACGGCGTGCGCCGTGACCCTGCGCAGCCGAGCCTTTGGGGTGAGTCTGCATCGGTTCTGATGAAAAGCCACTAGTTTGGGCCCAATAACACTGAAATTGACAGAAACACATGAAAATGCATGTGCGGTGTGCGCCGTGACCTTGCCAGCGCAGCCGAGCCTTTTGGGTGAGTCTGCATCGGTTCTGATGAAAAGCCACTAGTTTGGGCCCAATAACACTGAAATTGACAGAAACACATGAAAATGCATGTGCGGTGTGCGCCGTGACCCTGCCAGCGCAGCCGAGCCTTTTGGGTGAGTCTGCATCTGTTCTGATGAAAAGCCACTAGTTTGGGCCCAATAACACTGAAATTGACAGAAACACATGAAAATGCATGTACGGCGTGCTCCGTGACCCTGCCAGCGCAGCCGAGCCTTTGGGGTGAGTCTGCATCGGTTCTGATGAAAAGCCACTAGTTTGGGCCCAATAACACTGAAATTGACAGAAATACATGAAAATGCATGTACGGCGTGCGCCGTGACCCTGCCAACGCAGCCGAGCCTGTTGGGCGAGTCTGCATCTGTTCTGATGAAAAGCCACTAGTTTGGGCCCAATAACACTGAAATTGACAGAAACACATGAAAATGCATGTACGGCGTGCTCCGTGACCCTGCCAGCGCAGCCGAGCCTTTAGGGTGAGTCTGCATCGGTTCTGATGAAAAGCCACTAGTTTGGGCCCAATAACACTGAAATTGACAGAAACACATGAAAATGCATGTACGGCGTGCGCTGTGACCCTGCGCAGCCTAGCCGTTGGGGTGAGTCTGCATCGGTTCTGATGAAAAGCCACTAGTTTGGGCCCAAAAACACTGAAATTGACAGAAACACATGAAAATGCATGTACGGCTTAGGCCGTGACCCTGCCAGCGCAGCCGAGCCTTTAGGGTGAGTCTGCATCGGTTCTGATGAAAAGCCACTAGTTTGGGCCCAATAACACTGAAATTAACAGAAACACATGAAAATACATGTACGGCGTGCGCCGTGACCCTGCCAGCGCAGCCGAGCCTTTTGGGTGAGTCTGCATCGGTTCTGAGGAAAAGCCACTAGTTTGGGCCCAATAACACTGAAATTGACAGAAACACATGAAAATACATGTACGGCGTGCGCCGTGACCCTGCCAGCGCAGCCGAGCCTTTTGGGTGAGTCTGCATCGGTTCTGATGAAAAGCCACTACTTTGGGCCCAATAACACTGAAATTGACAGAAACACATGAAAATGCATGTACGGCGTACGCCGTGACCCTGCCAGCGCAGCCGAGCCTTTGGGGTGAGTCTGCATCGGTTCTGATGAAAAGCCACTAGTTTGGGCCCAAAAACACTGAAATTGACAGAAACACATGAAAATGCATGTACGGCGTGCGCCGTGACCCTGCCAGCGCAGCCGAGCCTTTTGGGTGAGTCTGCATCGGTTCTGATGAAAAGCCACTAGTTTGGGCCCAAAAACACTGAAATTGACAGAAACACATGAAAATGCATGTACGGCGCGCGCCGTGACCCTGCCAGCGCAGCCGAGCCTTTTGGGTGAGTCTGCATCGTTTCTGATGAAAAGCCACGAGTTTGGGCCCAAAAACACTGAAATTGACAGAAACACATGAAAATGCATGTACGGCGTGCGCCGTGACCCTGCCAGCGCAGCCGAGCCTTTAGGGTGAGTCTGCATCGCTTCTGATGAAAAGCCAGTAGTTTGGGCCCAAAAACACTGAAATTGACAGAAACACATGAAAATGCATGTACGGCGTGCGCCGTGACCCTGCCAGCGCAGCCGAGCCTTTTGGGTGAGTCTGCATCGGTTCTGATGAAAAGCCACTAGTTTGGGCCCATTAACACTGAAATTGACAGAAACACATGAAAATGCATGTACGACGTGCGCCGTGACCCTGCCAGCGCAGCCGAGACTTTTGGGTGAGTCTGCATCGGTTCTGATGAAAAGCCACTAGTTTGGACCCAATAACACTGAAATTGACAGAAACACATGAAAATGCATGTACGGCTTAGGCCGTGACCCTGCCAGCGCAGCCGAGCCTTTTGGGTGAGTCTGCATCGGTTCTGATGAAAAGCCACTAGTTTGGGCCCAATAACACTGAAATTGACAGAAACACATGAAAATGCATGTACGGCATGCGCCGTGACCCTGCCAGCGCAGCCGAGCCTTTAGGGTGAGTCTGCATCGGTTCTGATGAAAAGCCACTAGTTTGGGCCCAATAACACTGAAATTGACAGAAACACATGAAAATGCATGTACGGCGTGCGTCGTGACCCTGCCAGCGCAGCCGAGCCTTTTGGGTGAGTCTGCATCGGTTCTGATGAAAAGCCACTAGTTTGGGCCCAATAACACTGAAATTGACAGAAACACATGAAAATGCATGTACGGCGTGCGTCGTGACCCTGCCAGCGCAGCCGAGCCTTCAGGGTGAGTCTGCATCGGTTCTGATGAAAAGCCACTAGTTTGGGCCCAATAACACTGAAATTGACAGAAACACATGAAAATGCATGTACGGCGTGCGCCGTGACACTGCCAGCGCAGCCGAGCCTTTTGGGTGAGTCTGCATCGGTTCTGATGAAAAGCCACTAGTTTGGGCCCAAAAACACTGAAATTGACAGAAACACATGAAAATGCATGTACGGTGTGCGCCGTGACCCTGCCAGCGCAGCCGAGCCTTTAGGGTGAGTCTGCATCGGTTCTGATGAGAAGCCACTAGTTTGGGCCCAAAAACACTGAAATTGACAGAAACACATGAAAATGCATGTACGGCGTTCGCCGTGACCCTGCCAGCGCAGCCGAGCCTTTAGGGTGAGTCTGCATCGCTTCTGATGAAAAGCCACTAGTTTGGGCCCAAAAACACTGAAATTGACAGAAACACATGAAAATGCATGTACGGCGTGCGCCGTGACCCTGCCAGCGCAGCCGAGCCTTTGGGGTGAGTCTGCATCGGTTCTGATGAAAAGCCACTAGTTTGGGCCCAATAACACTGAAATTGACAGAAACACATGAAAATACATGTACGGCGTGCGCCGTGACCTTGCCAGCGCAGCCGAGCCTTTTGGGTGAGTCTGCATCGGTTCTGAGGAAAAGCCACTAGTTTGGGCCCAATAACACTGAAATTGACAGAAACACATGAAAATGCATGTAGGGCGTGCGCCGTGACCCTGCCAGCGCAGCCGAGCCTTTTGGGTGAGTCTGCATCGGTTCTGATGAAAAGCCACTAGTTTGGGCCCAATAACACTGAAATTAACATAAATACATGAAAATACATGTACGGCGTGCGCCGTGACCCTGCCAGCGCAGCCGAGCCTTTTGGGTGAGTCTGCATCGGTTCTGATGAAAAGCCACTAGTTTGGGCCCAATAACACTGAAATTAACATAAACACAAGAAAATACATGTACGGCGTGCGCCGTGACCCTGCCAGCGCAGCCGAGCCTTTTGGGTGAGTCTGCATCGGTTCTGAGGAAAAGCCACTAGTTTGGGCCCAATAACACTGAAATTGACAGAAACACATGAAAATGCATGTACGGCGTGCGCCGTGACCCTGCGAAGCCAAGCCTTTTGGGTGAGTCTGCATCGGTTCTGATGAAAAGCCACTACTTTGGGCCCAATAACACTGAAATTGACAGAAACACATGAAAATGCATGTACGGCGTGCGCCGTGACCCTGCCAGCGCAGCCGAGCCTTTTGGGTGAGTCTGCATCGGTTCTGATGAAAAGCCACTAGTTTGGGCCCAATAACACTGAAATTGACAGAAACACACGAAAATGCATGTACGGCGTGCGCCGTGACCCTGCCAGCGCAGCCGAGCCTTTAGGGTGAGTCTGCATCGGTTCTGATGAAAAGCCACTAGTTTTGGCCCAATAACACTGAAATTGACAGAAACACATGAAAATGCATGTACGGCGTGCGCCGTGACCCTGCGCAGCCGAGCCTTTGGGGTGAGTCTGCATCGGTTCTGATGAAAAGCCACTAGTTTGGGCCCAATAACACTGAAATTGACAGAAACACATGAAAATGCATGTACGGCGTGCGCCGTGACCCTGCCAGCGCAGCAGAGCCTGTTGGGTGAGTCTGCATCTGTTCTGATGAAAAGCCACTAATTTGGGCCCAATAACACTGAAATTGACAGAAACACATGAAAATGCATATACGGCGTGCGCCGTGACCCTGCCAGCGCAGCCGAGCCTTTTGGGTGAGTCTGCATCGGTTCTGATGAAAAGCCACTAGTTTGGGCCCAATAACACTGAAATTGACAGAAACACATGAAAATGCATGTACGGCGTGCGCCGTGACCCTGCCAGCGCAGCCGAGCCTTCAGGGTGAGTCTGCATCGGTTCTGATGAAAAGCCACTAGTTTGGGCCCAATAACACTGAAATTGACAGAAACACATGAAAATGCATGTACGGCGTGCGCCGTGACCCTGCCAGCGCAGCCGAGCCTTTTGGGTGAGTCTGCATCGGTTCTGATGAAAAGCCACTAGTTTGGGCCCAAAAACACTGAAATTGACAGAAACACATGAAAATGCATGTACGGTGTGCGCCGTGACCCTGCCAGCGCAGCCGAGCCTTTTGGGTGAGTCTGCATCGGTTCTGATGAAAAGCCACTAGTTTGGGCCCAAAAACACTGAAATTGACAGAAACACATGAAAATGCATGTACGGCGTTCGCCGTGACCCTGCCAGCGCAGCCGAGCCTTTAGGGTGAGTCTGCATCGCTTCTGATGAAAAGCCACTAGTTTGGGCCCAAAAACACTGAAATTGACAGAAACACATGAAAATGCATGTACGGCGTGCGCCGTGACCCTGCCAGCGCAGCCGAGCCTTTGGGGTGAGTCTGCATCGGTTCTGATGAAAAGCCACTAGTTTGGGCCCAAAAACACTGAAATTGACAGAAACACATGAAAATGCATGTACGGCGTGCGCCGTGACCCTGCCAGCGCAGCCGAGCCTTTGGGGTGAGTCTGCATCGGTTCTGATGAAAAGCCACTAGTTTGGGCCCAATAACACTGAAATTGACAGAAACACATGAAAATGCATGTATGGCGTGCACCGTGACCCTGCCAGCGCAGCCGAGACTTTGGGGTGAGTCTTCATCGGTTCTGATGAAAAGCCACTAGTTTGGGCCCAATAACACTGAAATTGACAGAAACACATGAAAATGCATGTATGGCGTGCACCGTGACCCTGCCAGCGCAGCCGAGCCTTTAGGATGACTGAGCATCGGTTCTGATGAAAAACCACTAGTTTGGGCCCAATAACACTGAAATTGACAGAAACATATGAAAATGCATGTACGGCGTGCGCCGTGACCCTGCCAGCGCAGCCGAGCCTTTAGGGTGAGTCTGCATCGGTTCTGATGAAAAGCCACTAGTTTGGGCCCAATAACACTGAAATTGACAGAAACACATGAAAATGCATGTACGGCTTAGGCTGTGACCCTGCCAGCGCAGCCGAGCCTTTGGGGTGAGTCTGCATCGGTTCTGATGAAAAGCCACTACTTTGGGCCCAATAACACTGAAATTGACAGAAACACATGAAAATGCATGTACGGCGTTCGCCGTGACCCTGCGCAGCCGAGCCTTTGGGGTGAGTCTGCATCGGTTCTGATGAAAAGCCACTAGTTTGGGCCCAATAACACTGAAATTGACAGAAACACATGAAAATGCATGTACGGCGTGCGCCGTGACCCTGCCAGCGCAGCCGAGCCTTTTGGGTGAGTCTGCATCGGTTCTGATGAAAAGCCACTAGTTTGGGCCCAATAACACTGAAATTGACAGAAACACACGAAAATGCATGTACGGCGTGCGCCGTGACCCTGCCAGCGCAGCCGAGCCTTTAGGGTGAGTCTGCATCGGTTCTGATGAAAAGCCACTAGTTTTGGCCCAATAACACTGAAATTGACAGAAACACATGAAAATGCATGTACGGCGTGCGCCGTGACCCTGCGCAGCCGAGCCTTTGGGGTGAGTCTGCATCGGTTCTGATGAAAAGCCACTAGTTTGGGCCCAATAACACTGAAATTGACAGAAACACATGAAAATGCATGTACGGCGTGCGCCGTGACCCTGCCAGCGCAGCAGAGCCTGTTGGGTGAGTCTGCATCTGTTCTGATGAAAAGCCACTAATTTGGGCCCAATAACACTGAAATTGACAGAAACACATGAAAATGCATATATGGCGTGCGCCGTGACCCTGCCAGCGCAGCCGAGCCTTTTGGGTGAGTCTGCATCGGTTCTGATGAAAAGCCACTAGTTTGGGCTCAATAACACTGAAATTGACAGAAACACATGAAAATGCATGTACGGCGTGCGCCGTGACCCTGCCAGCGCAGCCGAGCCTTTAGGGTGAGTCTGCATCGGTTCTGATGAAAAGCCACTAGTTTGGGCCCAATAACACTGAAATTGACAGAAACACATGAAAATGCATGTACGGCGTGCGTCGTGACCCTGCCAGCGCAGCCGAGCCTTCAGGGTGAGTCTGCATCGGTTCTGATGAAAAGCCACTAGTTTGGGCCCAATAACACTGAAATTGACAGAAACACATGAAAATGCATGTACGGCGTGCGCCGTGACCCTGCCAGCGCAGCTGAGCCTTTTGGGTGAGTCTGCATCGGTTCTGATGAAAAGCCACTAGTTTGGGCCCAAAAACACTGAAATTGACAGAAACACATGAAAATGCATGTACGGTGTGCGCCGTGACCCTGCCAGCGCAGCCGAGCCTTTAGGGTGAGTCTGCATCGGTTCTGATGAGAAGCCACTAGTTTGGGCCCAAAAACACTGAAATTGACAGAAACACATGAAAATGCATGTACGGCGTTCGCCGTGACCCTGCCAGCGCAGCCGAGCCTTTGGGGTGAGTCTGCATCGGTTCTGATGAAAAGCCACTAGTTTGGGCCCAAAAACACTGAAATTGACAGAAACACATGAAAATGCATGTACGGCGTGCGCCGTGACCCTGCCAGCGCAGCCGAGCCTTTGGGGTGAGTCTGCATCGGTTCTGATGAAAAGCCACTAGTGTGGGCCCAAAAACACTGAAATTGACAGAAACACATGAAAATGCATGTACGGCGTGCACCGTGACCCTGCCAGCGCAGCCGAGCCTTTAGGGTGACTGTGCATCGGTTCTGATGAAAAGCCACTAGTTTGGGCCCAATAACACTGAAATTGACAGAAACATATGAAAATGCATGTACGGCGTGCGCCGTGACCCTGCCAGCGCAGCCGAGCCTTTCGGGTGAGTCTGCATCGCTTCTGATGAAAATCCACTAGTTTGAGCCCAAAAACACTGAAATTGACAGAAACACATGAAAATGCATGTACGGCGTGCGCCGTGACCCTGCCAGCGCAGCCGAGCCTTTGGGGTGAGTCTGCATCGGTTCTGATGAAAAGCCACTAGTTTGGGCCCAAAAACACTGAAATTGACAGAAACACATGAAAATGCATGTACGGCGTGCGCCGTGACCCTGCCAGCGCAGCCGAGCCTTTGGGGTGAGTCTGCATCGGTTCTGATGAAAAGCCACTAGTTTGGGCCCAATAACACTGAAATTGACAGAAACACATGAAAATGCATGTATGGCGTGCACCGTGACCCTGCCAGCGCAGCCGAGCCTTTGGGGTGAGTCTGCATCGGTTCTGATGAAAAGCCACTAGTTTGGGCCCAATAACACTGAAATTGACAGAAACACATGAAAATGCATGTACGGCGTGCACCGTGACCCTGCCAGCGCAGCCGAGCCTTTAGGGTGAGTCTGCATCGGTTCTGATGAAAAGCCACTAGTTTGGACCCAATAACACTGAAATTGACAGAAACACATGAAAATGCATGTACGGCTTAGGCCGTGACCCTGCCAGCGCAGCCGAGCCTTTTGGGTGAGTCTGCATCGGTTCTGATGAAAAGCCACTAGTTTGGGCCCAATAACACTGAAATTGACAGAAACACATGAAAATGCATGTACGGCGTGTGCCGTGACCCTGCCAGCGCAGCCGAGCCTTTAGGGTGAGTCTGCATCGGTTCTGATGAAAAGCCACTAGTTTGGGCCCAATAACACTGAAATTGACAGAAACACATGAAAATGCATGTACGGCGTGCGTCGTGACCCTACCAGCGCAGCCGAGCCTTTTGGGTGAGTCTGCATCGGTTCTGATAAAAAGCCACTAGTTTGGGCCCAATAACACTGAAATTGACAGAAACACATGAAAATGCATGTACGGCGTGCGTCGTGACCCTGCCAGCGCAGCCGAGCCTTTAGGGTGAGTCTGCATCGGTTCTGATGAAAAGCCACTAGTTTGGGCCCAATAACACTGAAATTGACAGAAACACATGAAAATGCATGTACGGCGTGCGTCGTGACCCTGCCAGCGCAGCCGAGCCTTTAGGGTGAGTCTGCATCGGTTCTGATGAAAAGCCACTAGTTTGGACCCAATAACACTGAAATTGACAGAAACACATGAAAATGCAAGTACGGCGTGCGCCGTGACCCTGCCAGCGCAGCCGAGCCTTTTGGGTGAGTCTGCATCGGTTCTGATGAAAAGCCACTAGTTTGGGCCCAATAACACTGAAATTGACAGAAACACATGAAAATGCATGTACGGCGTGTGCCGTGACCCTGCCAGCGCAGCCGAGCCTTTAGGGTGAGTCTGCATCGGTTCTGATGAAAAGCCACTAGTTTGGGCACAATAACACTGAAATTGACAGAAACACATGAAAATGCATGTACGGCGTGCGTCGTGACCCTACCAGCGCAGCCGAGCCTTTTGGGTGAGTCTGCATCGGTTCTGATAAAAAGCCACTAGTTTGGGCCCAATAACACTGAAATTGACAGAAACACATGAAAATGCATGTACGGCGTGCGTCGTGACCCTGCCAGCGCAGCCGAGCCTTTAGGGTGAGTCTGCATCGGTTCTGATGAAAAGCCACTAGTTTGGGCCCAATAACACTGAAATTGACAGAAACACATGAAAATGCATGTACGGCGTGCGCCGTGACCCTGCCAGCACAGCCGAGACTTTTGGGTGAGTCTGCATCGGTTCTGATGAAAAGCCACTAGTTTGGGCCCAATAACACTGAAATTGACAGAAACACATGAAAATGCATGTACGGCGTGCGTCGTGACCCTGCCAGCGCAGCCGAGCCTTTAGGGTGAGTCTGCATCGGTTCTGATGAAAAGCCACTAGTTTGGACCCAATAACACTGAAATTGACAGAAACACATGAAAATGCATGTAAGGCTTAGGCTGTGACCCTGCCAGCGCAGCCGAGCCTTTGGGGTGAGTCTGCATCGGCTCTGATGAAAAGCCACTAGTTTGGGCCCAATAACACTGAAATTGACAGAAACACATGAAAATGCATGTACGGCATGCGCCGTGGCCCTCCCAGCGCAGCCGAGCCTTTTGGGTGAGTCTGCATCGGTTCTGATGAAAAGCCACTAGTTTGGGCCCAAAAACACTGAAATTGACAGAAACACATGAAAATGCATGTACGGTGTGCGCCGTGACCCTGCCAGCGCAGCCGAGCCTTTAGGGTGAGTCTGCATCGGTTCTGATGAGAAGCCACTAGTTTGGGCCCAAAAACACTGAAATTGACAGAAACACATGAAAATGCATGTACGGCGTGCGCCGTGACCCTGCCAGCGCAGCCGAGCCTTTCGGGTGAGTCTGCATCGCTTCTGATGAAAAGCCACTAGTTTGGGCCCAAAAACACTGAAATTGACAGAAACACATGAAAATGCATGTACGGCGTGTGCCGTGACCCTGCCAGCGCAGCCGAGCCTTTAGGGTGAGTCTGCATCGGTTCTGATAAAAAGCCACTAGTTTGGGCCCAATAACACTGAAATTGACAGAAACACATGAAAATGCATGTACGGCGTGCGCCGTGACCCTGCCAGCGCAGCCGAGCCTTTAGGGTGAGTCTGCATCGGTTCTGATGAAAAGCCACTAGTTTGTGCCCAATAACACTGAAATTGACAGAAACACATGAAAATGCATGTACGGCGTGCGCCGTGACCCTGCCAGCGCAGCCGAGCCTTTTGGGTGAGTCTGCATCGGTTCTGATGAAAAGCCACTAGTTTGGGCCCAAAAACACTGAAATTGACAGAAACACATGAAAATGCATGTACGGCGTGAGCCGTGACCCTGCCAGCGCAGCCGAGCCTTTTGGGTGAGTCTGCATCGGTTCTGATGAAAAGCCACTAGTTTGGGCCCATTAACACTGAAATTGACAGAAACACATGAAAATGCATGTACGGCGTGCGCCGTGACCCTGCCAGCGCAGCCGAGACTTTTGGGTGAGTCTGCATCGGTTCTGATGAAAAGCCACTAGTTTGGACCCAATAACACTGAAATTGACAGAAACACATGAAAATGCATGTACGGCTTAGGCCGTGACCCTGCCAGCGCAGCCGAGCCTTTTGGGTGAGTCTGCATCGGTTCTGATGAAAAGCCACTAGTTTGGGCCCAATAACACTGAAATTGACAGAAACACATGAAAATGCATGTACGGCGTGCGCCGTGACCCTGCCAGCGCAGCCGAGCCTTTTGGGTGAGTCTGCATCGCTTCTGATGAAAAGCCGCTAGTTTGGGCCCAATAACACTGAAATTGACAGAAAAACATGAAAATGCATGTACGGCGTGCGCCGTGACCCTGCCAGCGCAGCAGAGCCTTTAGGGTGAGTCTGCATCGGTTCTGATGAAAAGCCACTAGTTTGGGCCCAAAAACACTGATATTGACAGAAACACATGAAAATGCATGTACGGCGTGCGCCGTGACCCTGCCAGCGCAGCCGAGCCTTTCGGGTGAGTCTGCATCGCTTCTGATGAAAAGCCACTAGTTTGGGCCCAAAAACACTGAAATTGACAGAAACACATGAAAATGCATGTACGGCGTGCGCCGAGACCCTGCCAGCGCAGCCGAGCCTTTAGGGTGAGTCTGCATCGCTTCTGATGAAAAGCCACTAGTTTGGGCCCATTAAAACTGAAATTGACAGAAACACATGAAAATGCATGTACGGCGTGCGCCGTGACCCTGCCAGCGCAGCCGAGACTTTTCGGTGAGTCTGCATCGGTTCTGATGAAAAGCCACTAGTTTGGACCCAATAACACTGAAATTGACAGAAACACATGAAAATGCATGTACGGCTTAGGCCGTGACCCTGCCAGCGCAGCCGAGCCTTTTGGGTGAGTCTGCATCGGTTCTGATGAAAAGCCACTAGTTTGGGCCCAATAACACTGAAATTGACAGAAACACATGAAAATGCATGTACGGCGTGCGCCGTGACCCTGCCAGCGCAGCCGAGCCTTTGGGGTGAGTCTGCATCGGTTCTGATGAAAAGCCACTAGTTTGGGCCCAATAACACTGAAATTGACAGAAACACATGAAAATGCATGTACGGCGCGCGCCGTGACCCTGCTAGCGCAGCCGAGACTTTTGGGTGAGTCTGCATCGGTTCTGATGAAAAGCCACTAGTTTGGGCCCAATAACACTGAAATTGACAGAAACACATGAAAATGCATGTACGGCGTGCGCCGTGACCCTGCCAGCGCAGCCGAGCCTTTTGGGTGAGTCTGCATCGCTTCTGATGAAAAGCCACTAGTCTGGGCCCAAAAACACTGAAATTGACAGAAACACATGAAAATGCATGTACGGCGTGAGCCGTGACCCTGCCAGCGCAGCCGAGCCTTTAGGGTGAGTCTGCATCGGTTCTGATGAAAAGCCAGTAGTTTGGGCCCAATAACACTGAAATTGACAGAAACACATGAAAATGCATGTACGGCGTGCGCCGTGACCCTGCCAGCGCAGCAGAGCCTTTAGGGTGAGTCTGCATCGGTTCTGATGAAAAGCCACTAGTTTGGGCCCAAAAACACTGATATTGACAGAAACACATGAAAATGCATGTACGGCGTGCGCCGTGACCCTGCCAGCGCAGCCGAGCCTTTCGGGTGAGTCTGCATCGCTTCTGATGAAAAGCCACTAGTTTGGGCCCAAAAACACTGAAATTGACAGAAACACATGAAAATGCATGTACGGCGTGCGCCGAGACCCTGCCAGCGCAGCCGAGCCTTTAGGGTGAGTCTGCATCGCTTCTGATGAAAAGCCATTAGTTTGGGCCCATTAAAACTGAAATTGACAGAAACACATGAAAATGCATGTACGGCGTGCGCCGTGACCCTGCCAGCGCAGCCGAGACTTTTCGGTGAGTCTGCATCGGCTCTGATGAAAAGCCACTAGTTTGGACCCAATAACACTGAAATTGACAGAAACACATGAAAATGCATGTACGGCTTAGGCCGTGACCCTGCCAGCGCAGCCGAGCCTTTTGGGTGAGTCTGCATCGGTTCTGATGAAAAGCCACTAGTTTGGGCCCAATAACACTGAAATTGACAGAAACACATGAAAATGCATGTACCGCGTGCGCCGTGACCCTGCCAGCGCAGCCGAGCCTTTTGGGTGAGTCTGCATCGCTTCTGATGAAAAGCCACTAGTCTGGGCCCAAAAACACTGAAATTGACAGAAACACATGAAAATGCATGTACGGCGTGAGCCGTGACCCTGCCAGCGCAGCCGAGCCTTTAGGGTGAGTCTGCATCGGTTCTGATGAAAAGCCAGTAGTTTGGGCCAAATAACACTGAAATTGACAGAATCACATGAAAATGCATGTACGGCTTGCGCCATGACCCTGCCAGCGCAGCCGAGCCTTTCGGGTGAGTCTGCATCGGTTCTGATGAAAAGCCACTAGTTTGGGCCCAAAAACACTGAAATTGACAGAAACACATGAAAATGCATGTACGGCGTGCGCCGTGACCCTGCCAGCGCAGCCGAGCCTTTCGGGTGAGTCTGCATCGCTTCTGATGAAAAGCCACTAGTTTGGGCCCAAAAACACTGAAATTGACAGAAACACATGAAAATGCATGTACGGCGTGCGCCGTGACCCTGCCAGCGCAGCCGAGCCTTTTGGGTGAGTCTGCATCGCTTCTGATGAAAAGCCACTAGTCTGGGCCCAAAAACACTGAAATTGACAGAAACACATGAAAATGCATGTACGGCGTGAGCCGTGACCCTGCCAGCGCAGCCGAGCCTTTAGGGTGAGTCTGCATCGGTTCTGATGAAAAGCCAGTAGTTTGGGCCCAATAACACTGAAATTGACAGAAACACATGAAAATGCATGTACGGCGTGCGCCGTGACCCTGCCAGCGCAGCAGAGCCTTTAGGGTGAGTCTGCATCGGTTCTGATGAAAAGCCACTAGTTTGGGCCCAAAAACACTGATATTGACAGAAACACATGAAAATGCATGTACGGCGTGCGCCGTGACCCTGCCAGCGCAGCCGAGCCTTTCGGGTGAGTCTGCATCGGTTCTGATGAGAAGCCACTAGTTTGGGCCCAAAAACACTGAAATTGACAGAAACACATGAAAATGCATGTACGGCGTGCGCCGTGACCCTGCCAGCGCAGCCGAGCCTTTCGGGTGAGTCTGCATCGCTTCTGATGAAAAGCCACTAGTTTGGGCCCAAAAACACTGAAATTGACAGAAACACATGAAAATGCATGTACGGCGTGTGCCGTGACCCTGCCAGCGCAGCCGAGCCTTTAGGGTGAGTCTGCATCGGTTCTGATAAAAAGCCACTAGTTTGGGCCCAATAACACTGAAATTGACAGAAACACATGAAAATGCATGTACGGCGTGCGCCGTGACCCTGCCAGCGCAGCCGAGCCTTTAGGGTGAGTCTGCATCGGTTCTGATGAAAAGCCACTAGTTTGTGCCCAATAACACTGAAATTGACAGAAACACATGAAAATGCATGTACGGCGTGCGCCGTGACCCTGCCAGCGCAGCCGAGCCTTTTGGGTGAGTCTGCATCGGTTCTGATGAAAAGCCACTAGTTTGGGCCCAAAAACACTGAAATTGACAGAAACACATGAAAATGCATGTACGGCGTGAGCCGTGACCCTGCCAGCGCAGCCGAGCCTTTTGGGTGAGTCTGCATCGGTTCTGATGAAAAGCCACTAGTTTGGGCCCATTAACACTGAAATTGACAGAAACACATGAAAATGCATGTACGGCGTGCGCCGTGACCCTGCCAGCGCAGCCGAGACTTTTGGGTGAGTCTGCATCGGTTCTGATGAAAAGCCACTAGTTTGGACCCAATAACACTGAAATTGACAGAAACACATGAAAATGCATGTACGGCTTAGGCCGTGACCCTGCCAGCGCAGCCGAGCCTTTTGGGTGAGTCTGCATCGGTTCTGATGAAAAGCCACTAGTTTGGGCCCAATAACACTGAAATTGACAGAAACACATGAAAATGCATGTACGGCGTGCGTCGTGACCCTGCCAGCGCAGCCGAGCCTTTTGGGTGAGTCTGCATCGGTTCTGATGAAAAGCCACTAGTTTGGGCCCAATAACACTGAAATTGACAGAAACACATGAAAATGCATGTACGGCGTGCGTCGTGACCCTGCCAGCGCAGCCGAGCCTTTAGGGTGAGTCTGCATCGGTTCTGATGAAAAGTCACTAGTTTGTGCCCAATAACACTGAAATTGACAGAAACACATGAAAATGCATGTACGGCATGCGCCGTGACCCTGCCAGCGCAGCCGAGACTTTTGGGTGAGTCTGCATCGGTTCTGATGAAAAGCCACTAGTTTGGGCCCAATAACACTGAAATTGACAGAAACACATGAAAATGCATGTACGGCGTGCGCCGTGACCCTGCCAGCGCAGCCGAGCCTTTCGGGTGAGTCTGCATCGCTTCTGATGAAAAGCCACTAGTTTGGGCCCAAAAACACTGAAATTGACAGAAACACATGAAAATGCATGTACGGCGTGCGCCGAGACCCTGCCAGCGCAGCCGAGCCTTTAGGGTGAGTCTGCATCGCTTCTGATGAAAAGCCACTAGTTTGGGCCCATTAAAACTGAAATTGACAGAAACACATGAAAATGCATGTACGGCGTGCGCCGTGACCCTGCCAGCGCAGCCGAGACTTTTCGGTGAGTCTGCATCGGTTCTGATGAAAAGCCACTAGTTTGGACCCAATAACACTGAAATTGACAGAAACACATGAAAATGCATGTACGGCTTAGGCCGTGACCCTGCCAGCGCAGCCGAGCCTTTTGGGTGAGTCTGCATCGGTTCTGATGAAAAGCCACTAGTTTGGGCCCAATAACACTGAAATTGACAGAAACACATGAAAATGCATGTACGGCGTGCGCCGTGACCCTGCCAGCGCAGCCGAGCCTTTGGGGTGAGTCTGCATCGGTTCTGATGAAAAGCCACTAGTTTGGGCCCAATAACACTGAAATTGACAGAAACACATGAAAATGCATGTACGGCGCGCGCCGTGACCCTGCTAGCGCAGCCGAGACTTTTGGGTGAGTCTGCATCGGTTCTGATGAAAAGCCACTAGTTTGGGCCCAATAACACTGAAATTGACAGAAACACATGAAAATGCATGTACGGCGTGCGCCGTGACCCTGCCAGCGCAGCCGAGCCTTTTGGGTGAGTCTGCATCGCTTCTGATGAAAAGCCACTAGTCTGGGCCCAAAAACACTGAAATTGACAGAAACACATGAAAATGCATGTACGGCGTGAGCCGTGACCCTGCCAGCGCAGCCGAGCCTTTAGGGTGAGTCTGCATCGGTTCTGATGAAAAGCCACTAGTTTGTGCCCAATAACACTGAAATTGACAGAAACACATGAAAATGCATGTACGGCGTGCGCCGTGACCCTGCCAGCGCAGCCGAGCCTTTTGGGTGAGTCTGCATCGGTTCTGATGAAAAGCCACTAGTTTGGGCCCAAAAACACTGAAATTGACAGAAACACATGAAAATGCATGTACGGCGTGAGCCGTGACCCTGCCAGCGCAGCCGAGCCTTTTGGGTGAGTCTGCATCGGTTCTGATGAAAAGCCACTAGTTTGGGCCCATTAACACTGAAATTGACAGAAACACATGAAAATGCATGTACGGCGTGCGCCGTGACCCTGCCAGCGCAGCCGAGACTTTTGGGTGAGTCTGCATCGGTTCTGATGAAAAGCCACTAGTTTGGACCCAATAACACTGAAATTGACAGAAACACATGAAAATGCATGTACGGCTTAGGCCGTGACCCTGCCAGCGCAGCCGAGCCTTTTGGGTGAGTCTGCATCGGTTCTGATGAAAAGCCACTAGTTTGGGCCCAATAACACTGAAATTGACAGAAACACATGAAAATGCATGTACGGCGTGCGTCGTGACCCTGCCAGCGCAGCCGAGCCTTTTGGGTGAGTCTGCATCGGTTCTGATGAAAAGCCACTAGTTTGGGCCCAATAACACTGAAATTGACAGAAACACATGAAAATGCATGTACGGCGTGCGTCGTGACCCTGCCAGCGCAGCCGAGCCTTTAGGGTGAGTCTGCATCGGTTCTGATGAAAAGTCACTAGTTTGTGCCCAATAACACTGAAATTGACAGAAACACATGAAAATGCATGTACGGCATGCGCCGTGACCCTGCCAGCGCAGCCGAGACTTTTGGGTGAGTCTGCATCGGTTCTGATGAAAAGCCACTAGTTTGGGCCCAATAACACTGAAATTGACAGAAACACATGAAAATGCATGTACGGCGTGCGCCGTGACCCTGCCAGCGCAGCCGAGCCTTTCGGGTGAGTCTGCATCGCTTCTGATGAAAAGCCACTAGTTTGGGCCCAAAAACACTGAAATTGACAGAAACACATGAAAATGCATGTACGGCGTGCGCCGAGACCCTGCCAGCGCAGCCGAGCCTTTAGGGTGAGTCTGCATCGCTTCTGATGAAAAGCCACTAGTTTGGGCCCATTAAAACTGAAATTGACAGAAACACATGAAAATGCATGTACGGCGTGCGCCGTGACCCTGCCAGCGCAGCCGAGACTTTTCGGTGAGTCTGCATCGGTTCTGATGAAAAGCCACTAGTTTGGACCCAATAACACTGAAATTGACAGAAACACATGAAAATGCATGTACGGCTTAGGCCGTGACCCTGCCAGCGCAGCCGAGCCTTTTGGGTGAGTCTGCATCGGTTCTGATGAAAAGCCACTAGTTTGGGCCCAATAACACTGAAATTGACAGAAACACATGAAAATGCATGTACGGCGTGCGCCGTGACCCTGCCAGCGCAGCCGAGCCTTTGGGGTGAGTCTGCATCGGTTCTGATGAAAAGCCACTAGTTTGGGCCCAATAACACTGAAATTGACAGAAACACATGAAAATGCATGTACGGCGCGCGCCGTGACCCTGCTAGCGCAGCCGAGACTTTTGGGTGAGTCTGCATCGGTTCTGATGAAAAGCCACTAGTTTGGGCCCAATAACACTGAAATTGACAGAAACACATGAAAATGCATGTACGGCGTGCGCCGTGACCCTGCCAGCGCAGCCGAGCCTTTTGGGTGAGTCTGCATCGCTTCTGATGAAAAGCCACTAGTCTGGGCCCAAAAACACTGAAATTGACAGAAACACATGAAAATGCATGTACGGCGTGAGCCGTGACCCTGCCAGCGCAGCCGAGCCTTTAGGGTGAGTCTGCATCGGTTCTGATGAAAAGCCAGTAGTTTGGGCCCAATAACACTGAAATTGACAGAAACACATGAAAATGCATGTACGGCGTGCGCCGTGACCCTGCCAGCGCAGCAGAGCCTTTAGGATGAGTCTGCATCGGTTCTGATGAAAAGCCACTAGTTTGGGCCCAAAAACACTGATATTGACAGAAACACATGAAAATGCATGTACGGCGTGCGCCGTGACCCTGCCAGCGCAGCCGAGCCTTTCGGGTGAGTCTGCATCGCTTCTGATGAAAAGCCACTAGTTTGGGCCCAAAAACACTGAAATTGACAGAAACACATGAAAATGCATGTACGGCGTGCGCCGAGACCCTGCCAGCGCAGCCGAGCCTTTAGGGTGAGTCTGCATCGCTTCTGATGAAAAGCCATTAGTTTGGGCCCATTAAAACTGAAATTGACAGAAACACATGAAAATGCATGTACGGCGTGCGCCGTGACCCTGCCAGCGCAGCCGAGACTTTTCGGTGAGTCTGCATCGGCTCTGATGAAAAGCCACTAGTTTGGACCCAATAACACTGAAATTGACAGAAACACATGAAAATGCATGTACGGCTTAGGCCGTGACCCTGCCAGCGCAGCCGAGCCTTTTGGGTGAGTCTGCATCGGTTCTGATGAAAAGCCACTAGTTTGGGCCCAATAACACTGAAATTGACAGAAACACATGAAAATGCATGTACCGCGTGCGCCGTGACCCTGCCAGCGCAGCCGAGCCTTTTGGGTGAGTCTGCATCGCTTCTGATGAAAAGCCACTAGTCTGGGCCCAAAAACACTGAAATTGACAGAAACACATGAAAATGCATGTACGGCGTGAGCCGTGACCCTGCCAGCGCAGCCGAGCCTTTAGGGTGAGTCTGCATCGGTTCTGATGAAAAGCCAGTAGTTTGGGCCAAATAACACTGAAATTGACAGAATCACATGAAAATGCATGTACGGCTTGCGCCATGACCCTGCCAGCGCAGCCGAGCCTTTCGGGTGAGTCTGCATCGGTTCTGATGAAAAGCCACTAGTTTGGGCCCAAAAACACTGAAATTGACAGAAACACATGAAAATGCATGTACGGCGTGCGCCGTGACCCTGCCAGCGCAGCCGAGCCTTTCGGGTGAGTCTGCATCGCTTCTGATGAAAAGCCACTAGTTTGGGCCCAAAAACACTGAAATTGACAGAAACACATGAAAATGCATGTACGGCGTGCGCCGTGACCCTGCCAGCGCAGCCGAGCCTTTTGGGTGAGTCTGCATCGCTTCTGATGAAAAGCCACTAGTCTGGGCCCAAAAACACTGAAATTGACAGAAACACATGAAAATGCATGTACGGCGTGAGCCGTGACCCTGCCAGCGCAGCCGAGCCTTTAGGGTGAGTCTGCATCGGTTCTGATGAAAAGCCAGTAGTTTGGGCCCAATAACACTGAAATTGACAGAAACACATGAAAATGCATGTACGGCGTGCGCCGTGACCCTGCCAGCGCAGCAGAGCCTTTAGGGTGAGTCTGCATCGGTTCTGATGAAAAGCCACTAGTTTGGGCCCAAAAACACTGATATTGACAGAAACACATGAAAATGCATGTACGGCGTGCGCCGTGACCCTGCCAGCGCAGCCGAGCCTTTCGGGTGAGTCTGCATCGCTTCTGATGAAAAGCCACTAGTTTGGGCCCAAAAACACTGAAATTGACAGAAACACATGAAAATGCATGTACGGCGTGCGCCGAGACCCTGCCAGCGCAGCCGAGCCTTTAGGGTGAGTCTGCATCGCTTCTGATGAAAAGCCATTAGTTTGGGCCCATTAAAACTGAAATTGACAGAAACACATGAAAATGCATGTACGGCGTGCGCCGTGACCCTGCCAGCGCAGCCGAGACTTTTCGGTGAGTCTGCATCGGTTCTGATGAAAAGCCACTAGTTTGGACCCAATAACACTGAAATTGACAGAAACACATGAAAATGCATGTACGGCGTGCGCCGTGACCCTGCCAGCGCAGCCGAGCCTTTTGGGTGAGTCTGCATCGGTTCTGATGAAAAGCCACTAGTTTGGGCCCAATAACACTGAAATTGACAGAAACACATGAAAATGCATGTACGGCGTGCGCCGTGACCCTGCCAGCGCAGCCGAGCCTTTTGGGTGAGTCTGCATCGCTTCTGATGAAAAGCCACTAGTCTGGGCCCAAAAACACTGAAATTGACAGAAACACATGAAAATGCATGTACGGCGTGAGCCGTGACCCTGCCAGCGCAGCCGAGACTTTAGGGTGAGTCTGCATCGGTTCTGATGAAAAGCCAGTAGTTTGGGCCAAATAACACTGAAATTGACAGAAACACATGAAAATGCATGTATGGCTTGCGCCATGACCCTGCCAGCGCAGCCGAGCCTTTCGGGTGAGTCTGCATCGGTTCTGATGAAAAGCCACTAGTTTGGGCCCAAAAACACTGAAATTGACAGAAACACATGAAAATGCATGTACGGCGTGCGCCGTGACCCTGCCAGCGCAGCCGAGCCTTTCGGGTGAGTCTGCATCGCTTCTGATGAAAAGCCACTAGTTTGGGCCCAAAAACACTGAAATTGACAGAAACACATGAAAATGCATGTACGGCGTGCGCCGTGACCCTGCCAGCGCAGCCGAGCCTTTAGGGTGAGTCTGCATCGCTTCTGATGAAAAGCCACTAGTTTGGGCCCAAAAACACTGAAATTGACAGAAACACATGAAAATGCATGTACGGCGTGCGCCGTGACTCTGCCAGCGCAGCCGAGCCTTTTGGGTGAGTCTGCATCGGTTCTGATGAAAAGCCACTAGTTTGGGCCCATTAACACTGAAATTGACAGAAACACATGAAAATGCATGTACGGCGTGCGCCGTGACCCTGCCAGCGCAGCCGAGACTTTTGGGTGAGTCTGCATCGGTTCTGATGAAAAGCCACTAGTTTGGACCCAATAACACTGAAATTGACAGAAACACATGAAAATGCATGTACGGCTTAGGCCGTGACCCTGCCAGCGCAGCCGAGCCTTTTGGGTGAGTCTGCATCGGTTCTGATGAAAAGCCACTAGTTTGGGCCCAATAACACTGAAATTGACAGAAACACATGAAAATGCATGTACGGCGTGCGCCGTGACCCTGCCAGCGCAGCCGAGCCTTTAGGGTGAGTCTGCATCGGTTCTGATGAAAAGCCACTAGTTTGGGCCCAATAACACTGAAATTGACAGAAACACATGAAAATGCATGTACGGCATGCGCCGTGACCCTGCCAGCGCAGCCGAGACTTTTGGGTGAGTCTGCATCGGTTCTGATGAAAAGCCACTAGTTTGGGCCCAATAACACTGAAATTGACAGAAACACATGAAAATGCATGTACGGCGTGCGCCGTGACCCTGCCAGCGCAGCCGAGCCTTTCGGGTGAGTCTGCATCGCTTCTGATGAAAAGCCACTAGTTTGGGCCCAAAAACACTGAAATTGACAGAAACACATGAAAATGCATGTACGGCGTGCGCCGAGACCCTGCCAGCGCAGCCGAGCCTTTAGGGTGAGTCTGCATCGCTTCTGATGAAAAGCCACTAGTTTGGGCCCATTAAAACTGAAATTGACAGAAACACATGAAAATGCATGTACGGCGTGCGCCGTGACCCTGCCAGCGCAGCCGAGACTTTTCGGTGAGTCTGCATCGGTTCTGATGAAAAGCCACTAGTTTGGACCCATTAAAACTGAAATTGACAGAAACACATGAAAATGCATGTACGGCGTGCGCCGTGACCCTGCCAGCGCAGCCGAGACTTTTCGGTGAGTCTGCATCGGTTCTGATGAAAAGCCACTAGTTTGGACCCAATAACACTGAAATTGACAGAAACACATGAAAATGCATGTACGGCTTAGGCCGTGACCCTGCCAGCGCAGCCGAGCCTTTTGGGTGAGTCTGCATCGGTTCTGATGAAAAGCCACTAGTTTGGGCCCAATAACACTGAAATTGACAGAAACACATGAAAATGCATGTACGGCGTGCGCCGTGACCCTGCCAGCGCAGCCGAGCCTTTGGGGTGAGTCTGCATCGGTTCTGATGAAAAGCCACTAGTTTGGGCCCAATAACACTGAAATTGACAGAAACACATGAAAATGCATGTACGGCGCGCGCCGTGACCCTGCTAGCGCAGCCGAGACTTTTGGGTGAGTCTGCATCGGTTCTGATGAAAAGCCACTAGTTTGGGCCCAATAACACTGAAATTGACAGAAACACATGAAAATGCATGTACGGCGTGCGCCGTGACCCTGCCAGCGCAGCCGAGCCTTTTGGGTGAGTCTGCATCGCTTCTGATGAAAAGCCACTAGTCTGGGCCCAAAAACACTGAAATTGACAGAAACACATGAAAATGCATGTACGGCGTGAGCCGTGACCCTGCCAGCGCAGCCGAGCCTTTAGGGTGAGTCTGCATCGGTTCTGATGAAAAGCCACTAGTTTGGGCCCAATAACACTGAAATTGACAGAAACACATGAAAATGCATGTACGGCTTGCGCCGAGACCCTGCCAGCGCAGCCGAGCCTTTAGGGTGAGTCTGCATCGCTTCTGATGAAAAGCCACTAGTTTGGGCCCATTAAAACTGAAATTGACAGAAACACATGAAAATGCATGTACGGCGTGCGCCGTGACCCTGCCAGCGCAGCCGAGACTTTTCGGTGAGTCTGCATCGGTTCTGATGAAAAGCCACTAGTTTGGACCCAATAACACTGAAATTGACAGAAACACATGAAAATGCATGTACGGCTTAGGCCGTGACCCTGCCAGCGCAGCCGAGCCTTTTGGGTGAGTCTGCATCGGTTCTGATGAAAAGCCACTAGTTTGGGCCCAATAACACTGAAATTGACAGAAACACATGAAAATGCATGTACGGCGTGCGCCGTGACCCTGCCAGCGCAGCCGAGCCTTTGGGGTGAGTCTGCATCGGTTCTGATGAAAAGCCACTAGTTTGGGCCCAATAACACTGAAATTGACAGAAACACATGAAAATGCATGTACGGCGCGCGCCGTGACCCTGCTAGCGCAGCCGAGACTTTTGGGTGAGTCTGCATCGGTTCTGATGAAAAGCCACTAGTTTGGGCCCAATAACACTGAAATTGACAGAAACACATGAAAATGCATGTACGGCGTGCGCCGTGACCCTGCCAGCGCAGCCGAGCCTTTTGGGTGAGTCTGCATCGCTTCTGATGAAAAGCCACTAGTCTGGGCCCAAAAACACTGAAATTGACAGAAACACATGAAAATGCATGTACGGCGTGAGCCGTGACCCTGCCAGCGCAGCCGAGCCTTTAGGGCGAGTCTGCATCGGTTCTGATGAAAAGCCACTAGTTTGGGCCCAATAACACTGAAATTGACAGAAACACATGAAAATGCATGTACGGCGTGCGCCGTGACCCTGCCAGCGCAGCAGAGCCTTTAGGGTGAGTCTGCATCGGTTCTGATGAAAAGCCACTAGTTTGGGCCCAAAAACACTGATATTGACAGAAACACATGAAAATGCATGTACGGCGTGCGCCGTGACCCTGCCAGCGCAGCCGAGCCTTTCGGGTGAGTCTGCATCGCTTCTGATGAAAAGCCACTAGTTCGGGCCCAAAAACACTGAAATTGACAGAAACACATGAAAATGCATGTACGGCGTGCGCCGAGACCCTGCCAGCGCAGCCGAGCCTTTAGGGTGAGTCTGCATCGCTTCTGATGAAAAGCCACTAGTTTGGGCCCATTAAAACTGAAATTGACAGAAACACATGAAAATGCATGTACGGCGTGCGCCGTGACCCTGCCAGCGCAGCCGAGACTTTTGGGTGAGTCTGCATCGGTTCTGATGAAAAGCCACTAGTTTGGACCCAATAACACTGAAATTGACAGAAACACATGAAAATGCATGTACGGCTTAGGCCGTGACCCTGCCAGCGCAGCCGAGCCTTTTGGGTGAGTCTGCATCGGTTCTGATGAAAAGCCACTAGTTTGGGCCCAATAACACTGAAATTGACAGAAACACATGAAAATGCATGTACGGCGTGCGCCGTGACCCTGCCAGCGCAGCCGAGACTTTTCGGTGAGTCTGCATCGGTTCTGATGAAAAGCCACTAGTTTGGACCCAATAACACTGAAATTGACAGAAACACATGAAAATGCATGTACGGCTTAGGCCGTGACCCTGCCAGCGCAGCCGAGCCTTTTGGGTGAGTCTGCATCGGTTCTGATGAAAAGCCACTAGTTTGGGCCCAATAACACTGAAATTGACAGAAACACATGAAAATGCATGTACGGCGTGCGCCGTGACCCTGCTAGCGCAGCCGAGACTTTTGGGTGAGTCTGCATCGGTTCTGATGAAAAGCCACTAGTTTGGGCCCAATAACACTGAAATTGACAGAAACACATGAAAATGCATGTACGGCGTGCACCGTGACCCTGCCAGCGCAGCCGAGCCTTTTGGGTGAGTCTGCATCGCTTCTGATGAAAAGCCACTAGTCTGGGCCCAAAAACACTGAAATTGACAGAAACACATGAAAATGCATGTACGGCGTGAGCCGTGACCCTGCCAGCGCAGCCGAGCCTTTAGGGTGAGTCTGCATCGGTTCTGATGAAAAGCCAGTAGTTTGGGCCAAATAACACTGAAATTGACAGAAACACATGAAAATGCATGTACGGCTTGCGCCATGACCCTGCCAGCGCAGCCGAGCCTTTCGGGTGAGTCTGCATCGGTTCTGATGAAAAGCCACTAGTTTGGGCCCAAAAACACTGAAATTGACAGAAACACATGAAAATGCATGTACGGCGTGCGCCGTGACCCTGCCAGCGCAGCCGAGCCTTTCGGGTGAGTCTGCATCGCTTCTGATGAAAAGCCACTAGTTTGGGCCCAAAAACACTGAAATTGACAGAAACACATGAAAATGCATGTACGGCGTGCGCCGTGACCCTGCCAGCGCAGCCGAGCCTTTCGGGTGAGTCTGCATCGGTTCTGATGAAAAGCCACTAGTTTGGGCCCATTAACACTGAAATTGACAGAAACACATGAAAATGCATGTACGGCGTGCGCCGTGACCCTGCCAGCGCAGCCGAGACTTTTGGGTGAGTCTGCATCGGTTCTGATGAAAAGCCACTAGTTTGGACCCAATAACACTGAAATTGACAGAAACACATGAAAATGCATGTACGGCGTGCGCCGTGACCCTGCCAGCGCAGCCGAGCCTTTTGGGTGAGTCTGCATCGGTTCTGATGAAAAGCCACTAGTTTGGGCCCAATAACACTGAAATTGACAGAAACACATGAAAATGCATGTACGGCGTGCGCCGTGACCCTGCGCAGCCGAGCCTTTGGGGTGAGTCTGCATCGGTTCTGATGAAAAGCCACTAGTTTGGACCCAATAACACTGAAATTGACAGAAACACATGAAAATGCATGTACGGCTTAGGCCGTGACCCTGCCAGCGCAGCCGAGCCTTTTGGGTGAGTCTGCATCGGTTCTGATGAAAAGCCACTAGTTTGGGCCCAATAACACTGAAATTGACAGAAACACATGAAAATACATGTACGGCGTGCGCCGTGACCCTGCCAGCGCAGCCGAGCCTCTGGGGTGAGTCTGCATCGGTTCTGATGAAAAGCCACTAGTTTGGGCCCAATAACACTGAAATTGACAGAAACACATGAAAATGCATGTACGGCGTGCGCCGTGACCATGCCAGCGCAGCCGAGCCTTTGGGGTGAGTCTGCATCGGTTCTGATGAAAAGCCACTAGTTTGGGCCCAATAACACTGAAATTGACAGAAACACATGAAAATGCATGTACGGCGTGCGCCGTGACCCTGCCAGCGCAGCCGAGCCTTTTGGGTGAGTCTGCATCGGTTCTGATGAAAAGCCACTAGTCTGGGCCCAAAAACACTGAAATTGACAGAAACACATGAAAATGCATGTACGGCGTGAGCCGTGACCCTGCCAGCGCAGCCGAGCCTTTAGGGTGAGTCTGCATCGGTTCTGATGAAAAGCCAGTAGTTTGGGCCCAAAAACACTGAAATTGACAGAAACACATGAAAATGCATGTACGGCGTGCGCCGTGACCCTGCCAGCGCAGCCGAGCCTTTCGGGTGAGTCTGCATCGCTTCTGATGAAAAGCCACTAGTTTGGGCCCATTAACACTGAAATTGACAGAAACACATGAAAATGCATGTACGGCGTGCGCCGTGACCCTGCCAGCGCAGCCGAGACTTTTGGGTGAGTCTGCATCGGTTCTGATGAAAAGCCACTAGTTTGGACCCAATAACACTGAAATTGACAGAAACACATGAAAATGCATGTACGGCTTAGGCCGTGACCCTGCCAGCGCAGCCGAGCCTTTTGGGTGAGTCTGCATCGGTTCTGATGAAAAGCCACTAGTTTGGGCCCAATAACACTGAAATTGACAGAAACACATGAAAATGCATGTACGGCGTGCGCCGTGACCCTGCGCAGCCGAGCCTTTGGGGTGAGTCTGCATCGGTTCTGATGAAAAGCCACTAGTTTTGGCCCAATAACACTGAAATTGACAGAAACACATGAAAATGCATGTACGGCGTGCGCCGTGACCCTGCCAGCGCAGCCGAGCCTTTTGGGTGAGTCTGCATCGGTTCTGATGAAAAGCCACTAGTTTGGGCCCAATAACACTGAAATTGACAGAAACATATGAAAATGCATGTACGGTGTGCGCCGTGACCCTGCCAGCACAGCCGAGCCTATAGGATGAGTCTGCATCGGTTCTGATGAAAAGCCACTAGTTTGGGCCCAATAACACTGAAATTGACAGAAACACATGAAAATGCATGTACGGCGTGCGCCGTGACCCTGCCAGCGCAGCCGAACCTTTTGGGTGAGTCTGCATCGGTTCTGATGAAAAGCCACTAGTTTGGGCCCAATAACACTGAAATTGACAGAAACACATGAAAATGCATGTACGGCGTGCGCCGTGACCCTGCCAGCGCAGCCGAGCCTTTTGGGTGAGTCTGCATCGGTTCTGATGAAAAGCCACTAGTTTGGGCCCAATAACACTGAAATTGACAGAAACACATGAAAATGCATGTACGGCGTGCGCCGTGACCCTGCGCAGCCGAGCCTTTGGGGTGAGTCTGCATCGGTTCTGATGAAAAGCCACTAGTTTGGGCCCAAAAACACTGAAATTGACAGAAACACATGAAAATGCATGTACGGTGTGCGCCGTGACCCTGCCAGCACAGCCGAGCCTTTTGGGTGAGTCTGCATCGGTTCTGATGAAAAGCCACTAGTTTGGGCCCAATAGCACTGAAATTGACAGAAACACATGAAAATGCATGTACGGCGTGCGCCGTGACCCTGCCAGCGCAGCCGAGCCTTTTGGGTGAGTCTGCATCGGTTCTGATGAAAAGCCACTAGTTTGGGCCCAATAACACTGAAATTGACAGAAACACATGAAAATGCATATACGGCGTGCGCCGTGACCCTGCCAGCGCAGCCGAGCCTTTGGGGTGAGTCTGCATCGGTTCTGATGAAAAGCCACTAGTTTGGGCCCAAAAACACTGAAATTGACAGAAACACATGAAAATGCATGTACGGCGTGCGCCGTGACCCTGCCAGGGCAGCCGAGCCTTTGGGATGAGTCTGCATCGGTTCTGATGAAAAGCCACTAGTTTGGGCCCAATAACACTGAAATTGACAGAAACACATGAAAATGCATGTATGGCGTGCGCCGTGACCCTGCCAGCGCAGCTGAGCCTTTTGGGTGAGTCTGCATCGGTTCTGATGAAAAGCCACTAGTTTGGGCCCAATAACACTGAAATTGACAGAAACACATGAAAATGCATGTACGGCGTGCGCCGTGACCCTGCCAGCGCAGCCGAGCCTTTAGGGTGAGTCTGCATCGGTTCTGATGAAAAGCCACTAGTTTGGGCCCAATAACACTGAAATTGACAGAAACACATGAAAATGCATGTACGGCGTGCGTCGTGACCCTGCCAGCGCAGCCGAGCCTTTAGGGTGAGTCTGCATCGGTTCTGATGAAAAGCCACTAGTTTGGACCCAATAACACTGAAATTGACAGAAACACATGAAAATGCATGTACGGCTTAGGCTGTGACCCTGCCAGCGCAGCCGAGCCTTTGGGGTGAGTCTGCATCGGTTATGATGAAAAGCCAGTAGTTTGGGCCCAATAACACTGAAATTGACAGAAACACATGAAAATGCATGTACGGCGTGCGCCGTGACCCTGCCAGCGCAGCCGAGCCTTTTGGGTGAGTCTGCATCGGTTCTGATGAAAAGCCACTAGTCTGGGCCCAAAAACACTGAAATTGACAGAAACACATGAAAATGCATGTACGGCGTGAGCCGTGACCCTGCCAGCGCAGCCGAGCCTTTAGGGTGAGTCTGCATCGGTTCTGATGAAAAGCCAGTAGTTTGGGCCAAATAACACTGAAATTGACAGAAACACATGAAAATGCATGTACGGCTTGCGCCATGACCCTGCCAGCGCAGCCGAGCCTTTGGGGTGAGTCTGCATCGGTTCTGATGAAAAGCCACTAGTTTGGGCCCAAAAACACTGAAATTGACAGAAACACATGAAAATGCATGTACGGCGTGCGCCGTGACCCTGCCAGCGCAGCCGAGCCTTTCGGGTGAGTCTGCATCGCTTCTGATGAAAAGCCACTAGTTTGGGCCCAAAAACACTGAAATTGACAGAAACACATGAAAATGCATGTACGGCGTGCGCCGTGACCCTGCCAGCGCAGCCGAGCCTTTTGGGTGAGTCTGCATCGGTTCTGATGAAAAGCCACTAGTTTGGGCCAATTAACACTGAAATTGACAGAAACACATGAAAATGCATGTACGGCTTAGGCTGTGACCCTGCCAGCGCAGCCGAGCCTTTTGGGTGAGTCTGCATCGGTTCTGATGAAAAGCCACTAGTTTGGGCCAATTAACACTGAAATTGACAGAAACACATGAAAATGCATGTACGGTGTGCGCCGTGACCCTGCCAGCGCAGCCGAGACTTTTGGGTGAGTCTGCATCGGTTCTGATGAAAAGCCACTAGTTTGGACCCAATAACACTGAAATTGACAGAAACACATGAAAATGCATGTACGGCTTAGGCCGTGACCCTGCCAGCGCAGCCGAGCCTTTTGGGTGAGTCTGCATCGGTTCTGATGAAAAGCCACTAGTTTGGGCCCAATAACACTGAAATTGACAGAAACACATGAAAATGCATGTACGGCGTGCGCCGTGACCCTGCGCAGCCGAGCCTTTGGGGTGAGTCTGCATCGGTTCTGATGAAAAGCCACTAGTTTGGGCCCAATAACACTGAAATTGACAGAAACACATGAAAATGCATGTACGGCGTGCGCCGTGACCCTGCCAGCGCAGCCGAGCCTTTTGGGTGAGTCTGCATCGGTTCTGATGAAAAGCCACTAGTTTGGGCCCAATAACACTGAAATTGACAGAAACACATGAAAATGCATGTACGGCGTGCGCCGTGACCCTGCCAGCGCAGCCGAGCCTTTCGGGTGAGTCTGCATCGGTTCTGATGAAAAGCCACTAGTTTGGACCCAATAACACTGAAATTGACAGAAACACATGAAAATGCATGTACGGCGTGCGCCGTGACCCTGCCAGCGCAGCCGAGCCTTTTGGGTGAGTCTGCATCGGTTCTGATGAAAAGCCACTAGTTTGGGCCCAATAACACTGAAATTGACAGAAACACATGAAAATGCATTTACGGCGTGCGTCGTGACCCTGCCAGCGCAGCCGAGCCTTTAGGGTGAGTCTGCATCGGTTCTGATGAAAAGCCACTAGTTTGGACCCAATAACACTGAAATTGACAGAAACACAAGAAAATGCATGTACGGCTTAGGCCGTGATCCTGCCAGCACAGCCGAGCCTTTTGGGTGAGTCTGCATCGGTTCTGATGAAAAGCCACTAGTTTGGGCCCAATAAAACTGAAATTGACAGAAACACATGAAAATTTATGTACGGCGTGCGCCATGACCCTGCCAGCGCAGCCGAGACTTTTGGGTGAGTCTGCATCGGTTCTGATGAAAAGCCACTAGTTTGGGCCAAATAACACTGAAATTGACAGAAACACATGAAAATGCATGTACGGCGTGCGCCGTGACCCTGCCAGCGCAGCCGAGCCTTTTGGGTGAGTCTGCATCGGTTCTGATGAAAAGCCACTAGTTTGGGCCCAAAAACACTGAAATTGACAGAAACACATGAAAATGCATGTACGGCGTGCGCCGTGACCCTGCCAGCGCAGCCGAGCCTTTAGGGTGAGTCTGCATCGGTTCTGATGAAAAGCCACTAGTTTGGGCCAAATAACACTGAAATTGACAGAAACACATGAAAATGCATGTACGGCTTGCGCCGTGACCATGCCAGCGCAGCCGAGCCTTTTGGGTGAGTCTGCATCGGTTCTGATGAGAAGCCACTAGTTTGGGCCCAATAACACTGAAATTGACAGAAACACATGAAAATGCATGAATAGCGTGCACCGTGACCCTGCCAGCGCAGCCGAGCCTTTAGGGTGAGTCTGCATCGGTTCTGATGAGAAGCCACTAGTTTGGGCCCAATAACACTGAAATTGACAGAAACACATGAAAATGCATGAATAGCGTGCACCGTGACCCTGCCAGCGCAGCCGAGCCTTTAGGGTGAGTCTGCATCGGTTCTGATGAAAAGCCACTAGTTTGGGCCCAATAACACTGAAATTGACAGAAACACATGAAAATGCATGTACGGCGTGCGCCGTGACCCTGCCAGCGCAGCCGAGCCTTTAGGGTGAGTCTGCATCGGTTCTGATGAAAAGCCACTAGTTTGGGCCCAATAACACTGAAATTGACAGAAACACATGAAAATGCATGTACGGCGTGCGTCGTGACCCTGCCAGCGCAGCCGAGCCTTTAGGGTGAGTCTGCATCGGTTCTGATGAAAAGCCACTAGTTTGGACCCAATAACACTGAAATTGACAGAAACACATGAAAATGCATGTACGGCTTAGGCCGTGACCCTGCCAGCGCAGCCGAGCCTTTTGGGTGAGTCTGCATCGGTTCTGATGAAAAGCCACTAGTTTGGGCCCAATAACACTGAAATTGACAGAAACACATGAAAATGCATGTACGGCGTGCGCCGTGACCCTGCCAGCGCAGCCGAGACTTTTGGGTGAGTCTGCATCGGTTCTGATGAAAAGCCACTAGTTTGGGCCCAATAGCACTGAAATTGACAGAAACACATGAAAATGCATGTACGGCGTGCGCCGTGACCCTGCCAGCGCAGCCGAGCCTTTTGGGTGAGTCTGCATCGGTTCTGATGAAAAGCCACTAGTTTGAACCCAATAACACTGAAATTGACAGAAACACATGAAAATGCATGTACGGCGTGCGCCGTGACCCTGCCAGCGCAGCCGAGCCTTTTGGGTGAGTCTGCATCGGTTCTGATGAAAAGCCACTAGTTTGGGCCCAATAACACTGAAATTGACAGAAACACATGAAAATGCATGTACGGCGTGCGCCGTGACCCTGCCAGCGCAGCCGAGACTTTTGGGTGAGTCTGCATCGGTTCTGATGAAAAGCCACTAGTTTGGGCCCAATAACACTGAAATTGACAGAAACACATGAAAATGCATGTACGGCGTGCGCCATGACCCTGCCAGCGCAGCCGAGCCTTTTGGGTGAGTCTGCATCGGTTCTGATGAAAAGCCACTAGTTTGGGCCCAATAACACTGAAATTGACAGAAACACATGAAAATGCATGTACGGCGTGCGCCGTGACCCTGCCAGCGCAGCCGAGCCTTTAGGGTGAGTCTGCATCGGTTCTGATGAAAAGCCACTAGTTTGGGCCCAATAACACTGAAATTGACAGAAACACATGAAAATGCATGTACGGCGTGCGCCGTGACCCTGCCAGCGCAGCCGAGCCTTTCGGGTGAGTCTGCATCGCTTCTGATGAAAAGCCACTAGTTTGGGCCCAATAACACTGAAATTGACAGAAACACATGAAAATGCATGTACGGCGTGCACCGTGACCCTGCCAGCGCAGCCGAGCCTTTAGGGTGAGTCTGCATCGGTTCTGATGAAAAGCCACTAGTTTGGGCCCAATAACACTGAAATTGACAGAAACACATGAAAATGCATGTACGGCGTGCGCCGTGACCCTGCCAGCACAGCCGAGCCTTTGGGGTGAGTCTGCATCGGTTCTGATGAAAAGCCACTAGTTTGGGCCCAATAACACTGAAATTGACAGAAACACATGAAAATGCATGTACGGCGTGCACCGTGACCCTGCCAGCGCAGCCGAGCCTTTAGGGTGAGTCTGCATCGGTTCTGATGAAAAGCCACTAGTTTGGGCCCAATAACACTGAAATTGACAGAAACACATGAAAATGCATGTACGGCGTGCGCCGTGACCCTGCCAGCGCAGCCGAGCCTTTGGGGTGAGTTTGCATCGGTTCTGATGAAAAGCCACTAGTTTGGGCCCAATAACACTGAAATTGACAGAAACACATGAAAATGCATGTACGGCGTGCACCGTGACCCTGCCAGCGCAGCCGAGCCTTTTGGGTGAGTCTGCATCGGTTCTGATGAAAAGCCACTAGTTTGGGCCCAATAACACTGAAATTGACAGAAACACATGAAAATGCATGTACGGCGTGCGCCGTGACCCTGCCAGCGCAGCCGAGCCTTTCGGGTGAGTCTGCATCGGTTCTGATGAAAAGCCACTAGTTTGGACCCAATAACACTGAAATTGACAGAAACACATGAAAATGCATGTACGGCGTGCGCCGTGACCCTGCCAGCGCAGCCGAGCCTTTTGGGTGAGTCTGCATCGGTTCTGATGAAAAGCCACTAGTTTGGGCCCAATAACACTGAAATTGACAGAAACACATGAAAATGCATTTACGGCGTGCGTCGTGACCCTGCCAGCGCAGCCGAGCCTTTAGGGTGAGTCTGCATCGGTTCTGATGAAAAGCCACTAGTTTGGACCCAATAACACTGAAATTGACAGAAACACAAGAAAATGCATGTACGGCTTAGGCCGTGATCCTGCCAGCGCAGCCGAGCCTTTTGGGTGAGTCTGCATCGGTTCTGATGAAAAGCCACTAGTTTGGGCCCAATAAAACTGAAATTGACAGAAACACATGAAAATTTATGTACGGCGTGCGCCATGACCCTGCCAGCGCAGCCGAGACTTTTGGGTGAGTCTGCATCGGTTCTGATGAAAAGCCACTAGTTTGGGCCAAATAACACTGAAATTGACAGAAACACATGAAAATGCATGTACGGCGTGCGCCGTGACCCTGCCAGCGCAGCCGAGCCTTTTGGGTGAGTCTGCATCGGTTCTGATGAAAAGCCACTAGTTTGGGCCCAAAAACACTGAAATTGACAGAAACACATGAAAATGCATGTACGGCGTGCGCCGTGACCCTGCCAGCGCAGCCGAGCCTTTAGGGTGAGTCTGCATCGGTTCTGATGAAAAGCCACTAGTTTGGGCCAAATAACACTGAAATTGACAGAAACACATGAAAATGCATGTACGGCTTGCGCCGTGACCATGCCAGCGCAGCCGAGCCTTTTGGGTGAGTCTGCATCGGTTCTGATGAGAAGCCACTAGTTTGGGCCCAATAACACTGAAATTGACAGAAACACATGAAAATGCATGAATAGCGTGCACCGTGACCCTGCCAGCGCAGCCGAACCTTTAGGGTGAGTCTGCATCGGTTCTGATGAGAAGCCACTAGTTTGGGCCCAATAACACTGAAATTGACAGAAACACATGAAAATGCATGAATAGCGTGCACCGTGACCCTGCCAGCGCAGCCGAGCCTTTAGGGTGAGTCTGCATCGGTTCTGATGAAAAGCCACTAGTTTGGGCCCAATAACACTGAAATTGACAGAAACACATGAAAATGCATGTACGGCGTGCGCCGTGACCCTGCCAGCGCAGCCGAGCCTTTAGGGTGAGTCTGCATCGGTTCTGATGAAAAGCCACTAGTTTGGGCCCAATAACACTGAAATTGACAGAAACACATGAAAATGCATGTACGGCGTGCGTCGTGACCCTGCCAGCGCAGCCGAGCCTTTAGGGTGAGTCTGCATCGGTTCTGATGAAAAGCCACTAGTTTGGACCCAATAACACTGAAATTGACAGAAACACATGAAAATGCATGTACGGCTTAGGCCGTGACCCTGCCAGCGCAGCCGAGCCTGTTGGGTGAGTCTGCATCGGTTCTGATGAAAAGCCACTAGTTTGGGCCCAATAACACTGAAATTGACAGAAACACATGAAAATGCATGTACGGCGTGCGCCGTGACCCTGCCAGCGCAGCCGAGCCTTTTGGGTGAGTCTGCATCGGTTCTGATGAAAAGCCACTAGTTTGGGCCCAATAGCACTGAAATTGACAGAAACACATGAAAATGCATGTACGGCGTGCGCCGTGACCCTGCCAGCGCAGCCGAGCCTTTTGGGTGAGTCTGCATCGGTTCTGATGAAAAGCCACTAGTTTGAACCCAATAACACTGAAATTGACAGAAACACATGAAAATGCATGTACGGCGTGCGCCGTGACCCTGCCAGCGCAGCCGAGCCTTTTGGGTGAGTCTGCATCGGTTCTGATGAAAAGCCACTAGTTTGGGCCCAATAACACTGAAATTGACAGAAACACATGAAAATGCATGTACGGCGTGCGCCGTGACCCTGCCAGCGCAGCCGAGCCTTTTGGGTGAGTCTGCATCGGTTCTGATGAAAAGCCACTAGTTTGGGCCCAATAACACTGAAATTGACAGAAACACATGAAAATGCATGTACGGCGTGCGCCGTGACCCTGCCAGCGCAGCCGAGCCTTTGGGGTGAGTCTGCATCGGTTCTGATGAAAAGCCACTAGTTTGGGCCCAATAACACTGAAATTGACAGAAACACATGAAAATGCATGTACGGCGTGCTCCGTGACCCTGCCAGCGCAGCCGAGCCTTTAGGGTGAGTCTGCATCGGTTCTGATGAAAAGCCACTAGTTTGGCCCCAAAAACACTGAAATTGACAGAAACACATGAAAATGCATGTACGGCGTGCGCCGTGACCCTGCCAGCACAGCCGAGCCTTTAGGGTGAGTCTGCATCGGTTCTGATGAAAAGCCACTAGTTTGGGCCAAATAACACTGAAATTGACAGAAACACATGAAAATGCATGTACGGCGTGCGCCGTGACCCTGCCAGCGCAGCCGAGCCTTTAGGGTGAGTCTGCATCGGTTCTGATGAAAAGCCACTAGTTTGGGCCCAATAACACTGAAATTGACAGAAACACATGAAAATGCATGTACGGCGTGCGCCGTGACCCTGCCAGCGCAGCCGAGCCTTTAGGGTGAGTCTGCATCGGTTCTGACGAAAAGCCACTAGTTTGGGCCCAATAACACTGAAATTGACAGAAACACATGAAAATGCATGTACGGCGTGCGCCGTGACCCTGCCAGCGCAGCCGAGCCTTTTGGGTGAGTCTGCATCGGTTCTGATGAAAAGCCACTAGTTTGGGCCCAAAAACACTGAAATTGACAGAAACACATGAAAATGCATGTACGGTGTGCGCCGTGACCCTGCCAGCGCAGCCGAGCCTGTTGGGTGAGTCTGCATCGGTTCTGATGAAAAGCCACTAGTTTGGGCCCAATAACACTGAAATTGACAGAAACACATGAAAATGCATGTACGGCGTGCGCCGTGACCCTGCCAGCGCAGCCGAGCCTTTTGGGTGAGTCTGCATCGGTTCTGATGAAAAGCCACTAGTTTGGGCCCAAAAACACTGAAATTGACAGAAACACATGAAAATGCATGTACGGTGTGCGCCGTGACCCTGCCAGCGCAGCCGAGCCTGTTGGGTGAGTCTGCATCGGTTCTGATGAAAAGCCACTAGTTTGGGCCCAATAACACTGAAATTGACAGAAACACATGAAAATGCATGTACGGCGTGCGCCGTGACCCTGCCAGCGCAGCCGAGCCTTTTGGGTGAGTCTGCATCGGTTCTGATGAAAAGCCACTAGTTTGGGCCCAAAAACACTGAAATTGACAGAAACACATTAAAATGCATGTACGGTGTGCGCCGTGACCCTGCCAGCGCAGCCGAGCCTGTTGGGTGAGTCTGCATCGGTTCTGATGAAAAGCCACTAGTTTGGGCCCAATAACACTGAAATTGACAGAAACACATGAAAATGCATGTACGTTGTGCACCGTGACCCTGCCAGCGCAGCCGAGCCTTTAGGGTGAGTCTGCATCGGTTCTGATGAAAAGCCACTAGTTTGGGCCCAATAACACTGAAATTGACAGAAACACATGAAAATGCATGTACGGCTTAGGCCGTGACCCTGCCAGCGCAGCCGAGCCTTTTGGGTGAGTCTGCATCGGTTCTGATGAAAAGCCACTAGTTTGGGCCCAATAACACTGAAATTGACAGAAACACATGAAAATGCATGTACGGCGTGCGCCGTGACCCTGCCAGCGCAGCCGAGACTTTTGGGTGAGTCTGCATCGGTTCTGATGAAAAGCCACTAGTTTGGGCCCAATAACACTGAAATTGACAGAAACACATGAAAATGCATGTACGGCGTGCGCCGTGACCCTGCCAGCGCAGCCGAGCCTGTTGGGTGAGTCTGCATCGGTTCTGATGAAAAGCCACTAGTTTGGGCCCAAAAACACTGAAATTGACAGAAACACATGAAAATGCATGTACGGCGTGCGCCGTGACCCTGCCAGCGCAGCCGAGCCTTTGGGGTGAGTCTGCATCGGTTCTGATGAAAAGCCACTAGTTTGGGCCCAATAACACTGAAATTGACAGAAACACATGAAAATGCATGTACGGCGTGCTCCGTGACCCTGCCAGCGCAGCCGAGCCTTTAGGGTGAGTCTGCATCGCTTCTGATGAAAAGCCACTAGTTTGGCCCCAAAAACACTGAAATTGACAGAAACACATGAAAATGCATGTACGGCGTGCGCCGTGACCCTGCCAGCGCAGCCGAGCCTTTAGGGTGAGTCTGCATCGGTTCTGATGAAAAGCCACTAGTTTGGGCCAAATAACACTGAAATTGACAGAAACACATGAAAATGCATGTACGGCGTGCACCGTGACCCTGCCAGCGCAGCCGAGCCTTTAGGGTGAGTCTGCATCGGTTCTGATGAAAAGCCACTAGTTTGGGCCCAATAACACTGAAATTGACAGAAACACATGAAAATGCATGTACGGCGTGCGCCGTGACCCTGCCAGCGCAGCCGAGCCTTTAGGGTGAGTCTGCATCGGTTCTGACGAAAAGCCACTAGTTTGGGCCCAATAACACTGAAATTGACAGAAACACATGAAAATGCATGTACGGCGTGCGCCGTGACCCTGCCAGCGCAGCCGAGCCTTTTGGGTGAGTCTGCATCGGTTCTGATGAAAAGCCACTAGTTTGGGCCCAAAAACACTGAAATTGACAGAAACACATGAAAATGCATGTACGGTGTGCGCCGTGACCCTGCCAGCGCAGCCGAGCCTGTTGGGTGAGTCTGCATCGGTTCTGATGAAAAGCCACTAGTTTGGGCCCAATAACACTGAAATTGACAGAAACACATGAAAATGCATGTACGGCGTGCGCCGTGACCCTGCCAGCGCAGCCGAGCCTTTTGGGTGAGTCTGCATCGGTTCTGATGAAAAGCCACTAGTTTGGGCCCAAAAACACTGAAATTGACAGAAACACATGAAAATGCATGTACGGTGTGCGCCGTGACCCTGCCAGCGCAGCCGAGCCTGTTGGGTGAGTCTGCATCGGTTCTGATGAAAAGCCACTAGTTTGGGCCCAATAACACTGAAATTGACAGAAACACATGAAAATGCATGTACGGCGTGCGCCGTGACCCTGCCAGCGCAGCCGAGCCTTTTGGGTGAGTCTGCATCGGTTCTGATGAAAAGCCACTAGTTTGGGCCCAAAAACACTGAAATTGACAGAAACACATTAAAATGCATGTACGGTGTGCGCCGTGACCCTGCCAGCGCAGCCGAGCCTGTTGGGTGAGTCTGCATCGGTTCTGATGAAAAGCCACTAGTTTTGCCCAAAAACACTGAAATTGACAGAAACACATGAAAATGCATGTACGGCGTGCGCCGTGACCCTGCCAGTGCAGCCGAGCCTTTCGGGTGAGTCTGCATCGCTTCCGATGAAAAGCCACTAGTTTGGGCCCAAAAACACTGAAATTGACAGAAACACATGAAAATGCATGTACGGCGTGCGCCGTGACCCTGCCAGTGCAGCCGAGCCTTTGGGGTGAGTCTGCATCGGTTCTGATGAAAAGCCACTAGTTTGGGCCCAATAACACTGAAATTGACAGAAACACATGAAAATGCATGTACGGCTTAGGCCGTGACCCTGCCAGCGCAGCCGAGCCTTTTGGGTGAGTCTGCATCGGTTCTGATGAAAAGCCACTAGTTTGGGCCCAATAACACTGAAATTGACAGAAACACATGAAAATGCATGTACGGCGTGCGCCGTGACCCTGCCAGTGCAGCCGAGCCTTTGGGGTGAGTCTGCATCGGTTCTGATGAAAAGCCACTAGTTTGGGCCCAATAACACTGAAATTGACAGAAACACATGAAAATGCATGTACGGCTTAGGCCGTGACCCTGCCAGCGCAGCCGAGCCTTTTGGGTGAGTCTGCATCGGTTCTGATGAAAAGCCACTAGTTTGGGCCCAATAACACTGAAATTGACAGAAACACATGAAAATGCATGTACGGCGTGCGCCGTGACCCTGCCAGCGCAGCCGAGACTTTTGGGTGAGTCTGCATCGGTTCTGATGAAAAGCCACTAGTTTGGGCCCAATAACACTGAAATTGACAGAAACACATGAAAATGCATGTACGGCTTAGGCCGTGACCCTGCCAGCGCAGCCGAGCCTTTTGGGTGAGTCTGCATCGGTTCTGATGAAAAGCCACTAGTTTGGGCCCAGTAACACTGAAATTGACAGAAACACATGAAAATGCATGTACGGCGTGCGCCGTGACCCTGCCAGTGCAGCCGAGCCTTTGGGGTGAGTCTGCATCGGTTCTGATGAAAAGCCACTAGTTTGGGCCCAATAACACTGAAATTGACAGAAACACATGAAAATGCATGTACGGCTTAGGCCGTGACCCTGCCAGTGCAGCCGAGCCTTTTGGGTGAGTCTGCATCGGTTCTGATGAAAAGCCACTAGTTTGGGCCCAATAACACTGAAATTGACAGAAACACATGAAAATGCATGTACGGCTTAGGCCGTGACCCTGCCAGCGCAGCCGAGCCTTTTGGGTGAGTCTGCATCGGTTCTGATGAAAAGCCACTAGTTTGGGCCCAATAACACTGAAATTGACAGAAACACATGAAAATGCATGTACGGCGTGCGCCGTGACCCTGCCAGCGCAGCCGAGACTTTTGGGTGAGTCTGCATCGGTTCTGATGAAAAGCCACTAGTTTGGGCCCAATAACACTGAAATTGACAGAAACACATGAAAATGCATGTACGGCGTGCGCCGTGACCCTGCCAGCGCAGCCGAGCCTGTTGGGTGAGTCTGCATCGGTTCTGATGAAAAGCCACTAGTTTGGGCCCAAAAACACTGAAATTGACAGAAACACATGAAAATGCATGTACGGCGTGCGCCGTGACCCTGCCAGCGCAGCCGAGCCTTTGGGGTGAGTCTGCATCGGTTCTGATGAAAAGCCACTAGTTTGGGCCCAATAACACTGAAATTGACAGAAACACATGAAAATGCATGTACGGCGTGCTCCGTGACCCTGCCAGCGCAGCCGAGCCTTTAGGGTGAGTCTGCATCGCTTCTGATGAAAAGCCACTAGTTTGGCCCCAAAAACACTGAAATTGACAGAAACACATGAAAATGCATGTACGGCGTGCGCCGTGACCCTGCCAGCGCAGCCGAGCCTTTAGGGTGAGTCTGCATCGGTTCTGATTAAAAGCCACTAGTTTGGGCCAAATAACACTGAAATTGACAGAAACACATGAAAATGCATGTACGGCTTGCGCCGTGACCCTGCCAGCGCAGCCGAGCCTTTCGGGTGAGTCTGCATCGGTTCTGATGAAAAGCCACTAGTTTGGGCCCAAAAACACTGAAATTGACAGAAACACATGAAAATGCATGTACGGCGTGCGCCGTGACCCTGCCAGCGCAGCCGAGCCTTTCAGGTGAGTCTGCATCGCTTCTGATGAAAAGCCACTAGTTTGGGCCCAATAACACTGAAATTGACAGAAACACATGAAAATGCATGTAAGGCGTGCGCCGTGACCCTGCCAGCGCAGCCGAGCCTTTGGGGTGAGTCTGCATCGGTTCTGATGAAAAGCCACTAGTTTGGGCCCAATAACACTGAAATTGACAGAAACACATGAAAATGCATGTACGGCGTGCACCGTGACCCTGCCAGCGCAGCCGAGCCTTTAGGGTGAGTCTGCATCGGTTCTGATGAAAAGCCACTAGTTTGGGCCCAATAACACTGAAATTGACAGAAACACATGAAAATGCATGTACGGCGTGCGCCGTGACCCTGCCAGCGCAGCCGAGCCTTTCGGGTGAGTCTGCATCGGTTCTGATGAAAAGCCACTAGTTTGGACCCAATAACACTGAAATTGACAGAAACACATGAAAATGCATGTACGGCGTGCGCCGTGACCCTGCCAGCGCAGCCGAGCCTTTTGGGTGAGTCTGCATCGGTTCTGATGAAAAGCCACTAGTTTGGACCCAATAACACTGAAATTGACAGAAACACATGAAAATGCATGTACGGCTTAGGCCGTGATCCTGCCAGCGCAGCCGAGCCTTTTGGGTGAGTCTGCATCGGTTCTGATGAAAAGCCACTAGTTTGGGCCCAATAACACTGAAATTGACAGAAACACATGAAAATGCATGTACGGCGTGCGCCGTGACCCTGCCAGCGCAGCCGAGCCTTTTGGGTGAGTCTGCATCGGTTCTGATGAAAAGCCACTAGTTTGGGCCCAAAAACACTGAAATTGACAGAAACACATGAAAATGCATGTACGGTGTGCGCCGTGACCCTGCCAGCGCAGCCGAGACTGTTGGGTGAGTCTGCATCGGTTCTGATGAAAAGCCACTAGTTTGGGCCCAATAACACTGAAATTGACAAAAACACATGAAAATGCATGTACGGCGTGCGCCGTGACCCTGCCAGCGCAGCCGAGCCTTTTGGGTGAGTCTGCATCGGTTCTGATGAAAAGCCACTAGTTTGGGCCCAATAACACTGAAATTGACAGAAACACATGAAAATGCATTTACGGCGTGCGTCGTGACCCTGCCAGCGCAGCCGAGCCTTTAGGGTGAGTCTGCATCGGTTCTGATGAAAAGCCACTAGTTTGGACCCAAAAACACTGAAATTGACAGAAACACATGAAAATGCATGTACGGCTTAGGCCGTGATCCTGCCAGCACAGCCGAGCCTTTTGGGTGAGTCTGCATCGGTTCTGATGAAAAGCCACTAGTTTAGGCCCAATAACACTGAAATTGACAGAAACACATGAAAATGCATGTACGGCGTGCGCCGTGACCCTGCCAGCGCAGCCGAGCCTTTTGGGTGAGTCTGCATCGGTTCTGATGAAAAGCCACTAGTTTGGGCCCAAAAACACTGAAATTGACAGAAACACATGAAAATGCATGTACGGTGTGCGCCGTGACCCTGCCAGCGCAGCCGAGCCTGTTGGGTGAGTCTGCATCGGTTCTGATGAAAAGCCACTAGTTTGGGCCCAATAACACTGAAATTGACAAAAACACATGAAAATGCATGTACGGCGTGCGCCGTGACCCTGCCAGCGCAGCCGAGCCTTTTGGGTGAGTCTGCATCGGTTCTGATGAAAAGCCACTAGTTTGGGCCCAAAAACACTGAAATTGACAGAAACACATGAAAATGCATGTACGGTGTGCGCCGTGACCCTGCCAGCGCAGCCGAGCCTGTTGGGTGAGTCTGCATCGGTTCTGATGAAAAGCCACTAGTTTTGCCCAAAAACACTGAAATTGACAGAAACACATGAAAATGCATGTACGGCGTGCGCCGTGACCCTGCCAGTGCAGCCGAGCCTTTCGGGTGAGTCTGCATCGCTTCCGATGAAAAGCCACTAGTTTGGGCCCAAAAACACTGAAATTGACAGAAACACATGAAAATGCATGTACGGCGTGCGCCGTGACCCTGCCAGTGCAGCCGAGCCTTTTGGGTGAGTCTGCATCGGTTCTGATGAAAAGCCACTAGTTTGGGCCCAATAACACTGAAATTGACAGAAACACATGAAAATGCATGTACGGCGTGCGCCGTGACCCTGTCAGCGCAGACGAGCCTTTAGGGTGAGTCTGCATCGGTTCTGATGAAAAGCCACTAGTTTGGGCCAAATAACACTGAAATTGACAGAAACACATGAAAATGCATGTACGGTGTGCGCCGTGACCCTGCCAGCGCAGCCGAGCCTGTTGGGTGAGTCTGCATCGGTTCTGATGAAAAGCCACTAGTTTGGGCCCAATAACACTGAAATTGACAGAAACACATGAAAATGCATGTACGGTGTGCGCCGTGACCCTGCCAGCGCAGCCGAGCCTGTTGGGTGAGTCTGCATCGGTTCTGATGAAAAGCCACTAGTTTGGGCCCAATAACACTGAAATTGACAGAAACACATGAAAATGCATGTACGGCGTGCGCCGTGACCCTGCCAGCGCAGCCGAGCCTTTTGGGTGAGTCTGCATCGGTTCTGATGAAAAGCCACTAGTTTGGGCCCAATAACACTGAAATTGACAGAAACACATGAAAATGCATGTACGATGTGCGCCGTGACCCTGCCAGCGCAGCCGAGCCTGTTGGGTGAGTCTGCATCGGTTCTGATGAAAAGCCACTAGTTTGGGCCCAATAACACTGAAATTGACAAAAACACATGAAAATGCATGTACGGCGTGCGCCGTGACCCTGCCAGCGCAGCCGAGCCTGTTGGGTGAGTCTGCATCGGTTCTGATGAAAAGCCACTAGTTTTGCCCAAAAACACTGAAATTGACAGAAACACATGAAAATGCATGTACGGCGTGCGCCGTGACCCTGCCAGCGCAGCCGAGCCTTTCGGGTGAGTCTGCATCGCTTCCGATGAAAAGCCACTAGTTTGGCCCCAAAAACACTGAAATTGACAGAAACACATGAAAATGCATGTACGGCGTGCGCCGTGACCCTGCCAGCGCAGCCGAGCCTTTGGGGTGAGTCTGCATCGGTTCTGATGAAAAGCCACTAGTTTGGGCCCAATAACACTGAAATTGACAGAAACACATGAAAATGCATGTACGCTGTGCACCGTGACCCTGCCAGCGCAGCTGAGCCTTTAGGGTGAGTCTGCATCGGTTCTGATGAAAAGCCACTAGTTTGGGCCCAATAACACTGAAATTGACAGAAACACATGAAAATGCATGTACGGCGTGCGCCGTGACCCTGTCAGCGCAGACGAGCCTTTAGGGTGAGTCTGCATCGGTTCTGATGAAAAGCCACTAGTTTGGGCCCAATAACACTGAAATTGACAGAAACACATGAAAATGCATGTACAGCTTATGCCGTGACCCTGCCAGCGCAGCCGAGCCTTTTGGGTGAGTCTGCATCGGTTCTGATGAAAAGCCACTAGTTTGGGCCCAATAACACCTGAAATTGACAGAAACACATGAAAATGCATGTACGGCTTGCGCCGTGACCCTGCCAGCGCAGCCGAGCCTTTTGGGTGAGTCTGCATCGGTTCTGATGAGAAGCCACTAGTTTGGGCCCAAAAACACTGAAATTGACAGAAACACATGAAAATGCATGTACGGCGTGCGCCGTGACCCTGCCAGCGCAGCCGAGCCTTTCGGGTGAGTCTGCATCGCTTCTGATGAAAAGCCACTAGTTTGGGCCCAAAAACACTGAAATTGACAGAAACACATGAAAATGCATGTATGGCGTGCGCCGTGACCCTGCCAGCGCAGCCGAGCCTTTTGGATGAGTCTGCATCGGTTCTGATGAAAAGCCACTAGTTTGGGCCCAAAAACACTGAAATTGACAGAAACACATGAAAATGCATGTACGGTGTGCGCCGTGACCCTGCCAGCGCAGCCGAGCCTGTTGGGTGAGTCTGCATCGGTTCTGATGAAAAGCCACTAGTTTGGGCCCAATAACACTGAAATTGACAAAAACACATGAAAATGCATGTACGGCGTGCGCCGTGACCCTGCCAGCGCAGCCGAGCCTTTTGGGTGAGTTTGCATCGGTTCTGATGAAAAGCCACTAGTTTGGGCCCAAAAACACTGAAATTGACAGAAACACATGAAAATGCATGTACGGTGTGCGCCGTGACCCTGCCAGCGCAGCCGAGCCTGTTGGGTGAGTCTGCATCGGTTCTGATGAAAAGCCACTAGTTTTGCCCAAAAACACTGAAATTGACAGAAACACATGAAAATGCATGTACGGCGTGCGCCGTGACCCTGCCAGCGCAGCCGAGCCTTTCGGGTGAGTCTGCATCGCTTCCGATGAAAAGCCACTAGTTTGGGCCCAAAAACACTGAAATTGACAGAAACACATGAAAATGCATGTACGGCGTGCGCCGTGACCCTGCCAGCGCAGCCGAGCCTTTGGGGTGAGTCTGCATCGGTTCTGATGAAAAGCCACTAGTTTGGGCCCAATAACACTGAAATTGACAGAAACACATGAAAATGCATGTACGGCGTGCGCCGTGACCCTGTCAGCGCAGACGAGCCTTTAGGGTGAGTCTGCATCGGTTCTGATGAAAAGCCACTAGTTTGGGCCCAATAACACTGAAATTGACAGAAACACATGAAAATGCATGTACGGCTTAGGCCGTGACCCTGCCAGCGCAGCCGAGCCTTTTGGGTGAGTCTGCATCGGTTCTGATGAAAAGCCACTAGTTTGGGCCCAATAACACTGAAATTGACAGAAACACATGAAAATGCATGTACGGCGTGCGCCGTGACCCTGCCAGCGCAGCCGAGACTTTTGGGTGAGTCTGCATCGGTTCTGATGAAAAGCCACTAGTTTGGGCCCAATAACACTGAAATTGACAGAAACACATGAAAATGCATGTACGGCGTGCGCCGTGACCCTGCCAGCGCAGCCGAGACTTTTGGGTGAGTCTGCATCGCTTATGATGAAAAGCCACTAGTTTGGGCCCAAAAACACTGAAATTGACAGAAACACATGAAAATGCATGTACGGCGTGCGCCGTGACCCTGCCAGCGCAGCCGAGCCTGTTGGGTGAGTCTGCATCGGTTCTGATGAAAAGCCACTAGTTTGGGCCCAATAACACTGAAATTGACAGAAACACATGAAAATGCATGTACGGCATGCGCCGTGACCCTGCCAGCGCAGCCGAGCCTTTTGTGTGAGTCTGCATCGGTTCTGATGAAAAGCCACTAGTTTGGGCCCAATAACACTGAAATTGACAGAAACACATGAAAATGCATGTACGGCGTGCGTCGTGACCCTGCCAGCGCAGCCGAGCCTTTAGGGTGAGTCTGCATCGGTTCTGATGAAAAGCCACTAGTTTGGGCCCAATAACACTGAAATTAACAGAAACACATGAAAATTCATGTACGGCGTGCGCCGTGACCCTGCCAGCGCAGCCGAGCCTTTTAGGTGAGTCTGCATCGCTTCTGATGAAAAGCCACTAGTTTGGGCCCAAAAACACTGAAATTGACAGAAACACATGAAAATGCATGTACGGCGTGCGCCGTGACCCTGCCAGTGCAGCCGAGCCTTTGGGGTGAGTCTGCATCGGTTCTGATGAAAAGCCACTAGTTTGGGCCCAAAAACACTGAAATTGACAGAAACACATGAAAATGCATGTACGGCGTGCGCCGTGACCCTGCCAGCGCAGCCGAGCCTTTGGGGTGAGTCTGCATCGGTTCTGATGAAAAGCCACTAGTTTGGGCCCAATAACACTGAAGTTGACAGAAACACATGAAAATGCATGTACGGCGTGCTCCGTGACCCTGCCAGCGCAGCCGAGCCTTTAGGGTGAGTCTGCATCGGTTCTGATGAAAAGCCACTAGTTTGGGCCCAAAAACACTGAAATTGACAGAAACACATGAAAATGCATGTACGGCGTGCGCCGTGACCCTGCCAGCGCAGCCGAGCCTTTAGGGTGAGTCTGCATCGGTTCTGATGAAAAGCCACTAGTTTGGGCCAAATAACACTGAAATTGACAGAAACACATGAAAATGCATGTACGGCTTGCGCCGTGACCCTGCCAGCGCAGCCGAGCCTTTCGGGTGAGTCTGCATCGGTTCTGATGAAAAGCCACTAGTTTGGGCCCAAAAACACTGAAATTGACAGAAACACATGAAAATGCATGTACGGCGTGCGCCGTGACCCTGCCAGCGCAGCCGAGCCTTTCAGGTGAGTCTGCATCGGTTCTGATGAAAAGCCACTAGTTTGGGCCCAAAAACACTGAAATTGACAGAAACACATGAAAATGCATGTACGGCGTGCGCCGTGACCCTGCCAGCGCAGCCGAGCCTTTGGGGTGAGTCTGCATCGGTTCTGATGAAAAGCCACTAGTTTGGGCCCAAAAACACTGAAATTGACAGAAACACATGAAAATGCATGTACGGCGTGCACCGTGACCCTGCCAGCGCAGCCGAGCCTTTAGGGTGAGTCTGCATCGGTTCTGATGAAAAGCCACTAGTTTGGGCCCAATAACACTGAAATTGACAAAAACACATGAAAATGCATGTACGGCGTGCGCCGTGACCCTGCCAGCGCAGCCGAGCCTTTCGGGTGAGTCTGCATCGGTTCTGATGAAAAGCCACTAGTTTGGACCCAATAACACTGAAATTGACAGAAACACATGAAAATGCATGTACGGTGTGCGCCGTCACCCTGCGATCGCAGCCGAGCCTTTAGGGTGAGTCTGCATCGGTTCTGATGAAAAGCCACTAGTTTGGACCCAATAACACTGAAATTGACAGAAACACATGAAAATGCATGTACGGCTTAGGCCGTGATCCTGCCAGCGCAGCCGAGCCTTTTGGGTGAGTCTGCATCGGTTCTGATGAAAAGCCACTAGTTTGGGCCCAATAACACTGAAATTGACAGAAACACATGAAAATGCATGTACGGCGTGCGCCGTGACCCTGCCAGCGCAGCTGAGACTTTTGGGTGAGTCTGCATCGGTTCTGATGAAAAGCCACTAGTTTGGGCCCAATAACACTGAAATTGACAGAAACACATGAAAATGCATGTACGGCTTGCGCCGTGACCCTGCCAGCGCAGCCGAGCCTTTTGGGTGAGTCTGCATTGGTTCTGATGAGAAGCCACTAGTTTGGGCCCAAAAACACTGAAATTGACAGAAACACATGAAAATGCATGTACGGCGTGCGCCGTGACCCTGCCAGCGCAGCCGAGCCTTTCGGGTGAGTCTGCATCGCTTCTGATGAAAAGCCACTAGTTTGGGCCCAATAACAATGAAATTCACAGAAACACATGAAAATGCATGTACGGCTTGCGCCGTGACCCTGCCAGCGCAGCCGAGCCTTTTGGGTGAGTCTGCATCGGTTCTGATGAGAAGCCACTAGTTTGGGCCCAATAACACTGAAATTGACAGAAACACATGAAAATGCATGTACGGCGTGCGCCGTGACCCTGCCAGCGCAGCCGAGCCTTTAGGGTGAGTCTGCATCGGTTCTGATGAAAAGCCACTAGTTTGGGCCCAAAAACACTGAAATTGACAGAAACACATGAAAATGCATGTACGGTGTGCGCCGTGACCCTGCCAGTGCAGCCGAGCCTTTAGGGTGAGTCTGCATCGGTTCTGATGAAAAGCCACTAGTTTGGGCCCAAAAACACTGAAATTGACAGAAACACATGAAAATGCATGTACGGTGTGCGCCGTGACCCTGCCAGTGCAGCCGAGCCTTTAGGGAGAGTCTGCATCGGTTCTGATGAAAAGCCACTAGTTTGGGCCCAATAACACTGAAATTGACAGAAACACATGAAAATGCATGTACGGCGTGCACCGTGACCCTGCCAGCGCAGCCGAGCCTTTAGGGTGAGTCTGCATCGGTTCTGATGAAAAGCCACTAGTTTGGGCCCAATAACACTGAAATTGACAGAAACACATGAAAATGCATGTACGGCGTGCGCCGTGACCCTGCCAGCGCAGCCGAGACTTTTGGGTGAGTCTGCATCGCTTATGATGAAAAGCCACTAGTTTGGGCCCGAAAACACTGAAATTGACAGAAACACATGAAAATGCATGTACGGCGTCCGCCGTGACCCTGCCAGCGCAGCCGAGCCTGTTGGGTGAGTCTGCATCGGTTCTGATGAAAAGCCACTAGTTTGGGCCAAATAACACTGAAATTGACAGAAACACATGAAAATGCATGTACGGCTTGCGCCGTGACCCTGCCAGCGCAGCCGAGCCTTTTGGGTGAGTCTGCATCGGTTCTGATGAAAAGCCACTAGTTTGGGCCCAATAACACTGAAATTGACAGAAACACATGAAAATGCATGTACGGCGTGCGTCGTGACCCTGCCAGCGCAGCCGAGCCTTTAGGGTGAGTCTGCATCGGTTCTGATGAAAAGCCACTAGTTTGGGCCCAATAACACTGAAATTGACAGAAACACATGAAAATTCATGTATGGCGTGCGCCGTGACCCTGCCAGCGCAGCCGAGCCTTTGGGTGAGTCTGCATCGGTTCTGATGAAAAGCCACTAGTTTGGGCCCAATAACACTGAAATTGACAGAAACACATGAAAATGCATGTACGGCGTGCGCCGTGACCCTGCCAGCGCAGCCGAGCCTTTTTTGGGTGAGTCTGCATCGGTTCTGATGAAAAGCCACTAGTTTGGGCCCAATAACACTGAAATTGACAGAAACACATGAAAATGCATGTACGGCTTGCGCCGTGACCCTGCCAGCGCAGCCGAGCCTTTTGGGTGAGTCTGCATCGGTTCTGATGAGAAGCCACTAGTTTGGGCCCAAAAACACTGAAATTGACAGAAACACATGAAAATGCATGTACGGCGTGCGCCGTGACCCTGCCAGCGCAGCCGAGCCTTTCGGGTGAGTCTGCATCGCTTCTGATGAAAAGCCACTAGTTTGGGCCCAAAAACACTGAAATTGACAAAAACACATGAAAATGCATGTATGGCGTGCGCCGTGACCCTGCCAGCGCAGCCGAGCCTTTTGGGTGAGTCTGCATCGGTTCTGATGAAAAGCCACTAGTTTGGGCCCAATAACACTGAAATTGACAGAAACACATGAAAATGCATGTACGGCTTGCGCCGTGACCCTGCCAGCGCAGCCGAGCCTTTTGGGTGAGTCTGCATCGGTTCTGATGAGAAGCCACTAGTTTGGGCCCAATAACACTGAAATTGACAGAAACACATGAAAATGCATGTACGGCGTGCGCCGTGACCCTGCCAGCGCAGCCGAGCCTTTAGGGTGAGTCTGCATCGGTTCTGATGAAAAGCCACTAGTTTGGGCCCAAAAACACTGAAATTGACAGAAACACATGAAAATGCATGTACGGTGTGCGCCGTGACCCTGCCAGTGCAGCCGAGCCTTTAGGGTGAGTCTGCATCGGTTTTGATGAAAAGCCACTAGTTTGGGCCCAAAAACACTGAAATTGACAGAAACACATGAAAATGCATGTACGGTGTGCGCCGTGACCCTGCCAGTGCAGCCGAGCCTTTAGGGTGAGTCTGCATCGGTTTTGATGAAAAGCCACTAGTTTGGGCCCAAAAACACTGAAATTGACAGAAACACATGAAAATGCATGTACGGTGTGCGCCGTGACCCTGCCAGTGCAGCCGAGCCTTTTGGGTGAGTCTGCATCGGTTCTGTTGAAAAGCCACTAGTTTGGACCCAATAACACTGAAATTGACAGAAACACATGAAAATGCATGTACGGCGTGCGCCGTGACCCTGCCAGCGCAGCCAAGACTTTTGGGTGAGTCTGCATCGGTTCCGATGAAAAGCCACTAGTTTGGGCCCAATAACACTGAAATTGACAGAAACACATGAAAATGCATGTACGGCGTGCGCCGTGACCCTGCCAGCGCAGCCGAGCCTTTTGGGTGAGTCTGCATCGCTTCTGATGAAAAGCCACTAGTTTGGGCCCAATAACACTGAAATTGACAGAAACACATGAAAATGCATGTACGGCTTAGGCCGTGACCCTGCCAGCGCAGCCGAGCCTTTAGGGTGAGTCTGCATCGGTTCTGATGAAAAGCCACTAGTTTGGACCCAATAACACTGAAATTGACAGAAACACATGAAAATGCATGTACGGCTTAGGCCGTGACCCTGCCAGCGCAGCCGAGCCTTTTGGGTGAGTCTGCATCGGTTCTGATGAAAAGCCACTAGTTTGGGCCCAAAAACACTGAAATTGACAGAAACACATGAAAATGCATGTACGGCGTGCGCCGTGACCCTTCCAGCGCAGCCGAGCCTTTAGGGTGAGTCTGCATCGGTTCTGATGAAAAGCCACTAGTTTGGGCCCAATATACTGAAATTGACAGAAACACATGAAAATGCATGTACGGCGTGCGCCGTGACCCTGCCAGCGCAGCCGAGCCTTTAGGGTGAGTCTGCATCGGTTCTGATGAAAAGCCACTAGTTTGGGCCCAAAAACACTGAAATTGACAGAAACACATGAAAATGCATGTACGGCGTGCGCCGTGACCCTGCCAGCGCAGCCGAGCCTTTTGGGTGAGTCTGCATCGGTTCTGATGAAAAGCCACTAGTTTGGGCCCAATAACACTGAAATTGACAGAAACACATGAAAATGCATGTACGGCGTGCGTCGTGACCCTGCCAGCACAGCCGAGCCTTTTGGGTGAGTCTGCATCGGTTCTGATGAAAAGCCACTAGTTTGGACTCAATAACACTGAAATTGACAGAAACACATGAAAATGCATGTACGGCGTGCGTCGTGACCCTGCCAGCGCAGCCGAGCCTTTAGGGTGAGTCTGCATCGGTTCTGATGAAAAGCCACTAGTTTGGGCCCAATAACACTGAAATTGACAGAAACACATGAAAATGCATGTACGGCGTGCGCCGTGACCCTGCCAGCGCAGCCGAGCCTTTTGGGTGAGTCTGCATCGCTTCTGATGAAAAGCCACTAGTTTGGGCCCAATAACACTGAAATTGACAGAAACACATGAAAATGCATGTACGGCTTAGGCCGTGACCCTGCCAGCGCAGCCGAGCCTTTAGGGTGAGTCTGCATCGGTTCTGATGAAAAGCCACTAGTTTGGACCCAATAACACTGAAATTGACAGAAACACATGAAAATGCATGTATGGCTTAGGCCGTGACCCTGCCAGCGCAGCCGAGCCTTTACGGTGAGTCTGCATCGGTTCTGATGAAAAGCCACTAGTTTGGGCCCAATAACACTGAAATTGACAGAAACACATGAAAATGCATGTACAGTGTGCACCGTGACCCTGCCAGCGCAGCCGAGCCTTTGGGTGAGTCTGCATCGGTTCTGATGAAAAGCCACTAGTTTGGGCCCAATAACACTGAAATTGACAGAAACACATGAAAATGCATGTACGGCGTGCGCCGTGACCCTGCCAGCGCAGCCGAGACTTTTGGGTGAGTCTGCATCAGTTCTGATGAAAAGCCACTAGTTTGGGCCCAAAAACACTGAAATTGACAGAAACACATGAAAATGCATGTACGGCGTGCGTCGTGACCCTGCCAGCGCAGCCGAGACTTTTGGGTGAGTCTGCATCGGTTCTGATGAAAAGCCACTAGTTTGGGCCCAAAAACACTGAAATTGACAGAAACACATGAAAATGCATGTACAGTGTGCACCGTGACCCTGTCAGCGCAGCCGAGCCTTTGGGTGAGTCTGCATCGGTTCTGATGAAAAGCCACTAGTTTGGGCCCAATAACACTGAAATTGACAGAAACACATGAAAATGCATGTACGGCGTGCGCCGTGACCCTGCCAGCGCAGCCGAGACTTTTGGGTGAGTCTGCATCAGTTCTGATGAAAAGCCACTAGTTTGGGCCCAAAAACACTGAAATTGACAGAAACACATGAAAATGCATGTACGGCGTGCGCCGTGACCCTGCCAGCGCAGCCGAGCCTTTAGGGTGAGTCTGCATCGGTTCTGATGAAAAGCCACTAGTTTGGGCCAAATAACACTGAAATTGACAGAAACACATGAAAATGCATGTACGGCTTGCGCCGTGACCCTGCCAGCGCAGCCGAGCCTTTTGGGTGAGTCTGCATCGGTTCTGATGAAAAGCCACTAGTTTGGGCCCAATAACACTGAAATTGACAGAAACACATGAAAATGCATGTACGGCGTTCGTCGTGACCCTGCCAGCGCAGCCGAGCCTTTTGGGTGAGTCTGCATCGGTTCTGATGAAAAGCCACTAGTTTGGGCCCAAAAACACTGAAATTGACAGAAACACATGAAAATGCATGTACGGTGTGCGCCGTGACCCTGCCAGCGCAGCCGAGCCTGTTGGGTGAGTCTGCATCGCTTCTGATGAAAAGCCACTAGTTTGGGCCCAATAACACTGAAATTGACAGAAACACATGAAAATGCATGTACGGCGTGCGCCGTGACCCTGCCAGCGCAGCCGAGACTTTTGGGTGAGTCTGCATCGGTTCTGATGAAAAGCCACTAGTTTGGGCCCAATAACACTGAAATTGACAGAAACACATGAAAATGCATGTACGGCTTAGGCCGTGACCCTGCCAGCGCAGCCGAGCCTTTAGGGTGAGTCTGCATCGGTTCTGATGAAAAGCCACTAGTTTGGGCCCAATAACACTGATATTGACAGAAACACATGAAAATGCATGTACGGCTTAGGCCGTGACCCTGCCAGCGCAGCCGAGCCTTTTGGGTGAGTCTGCATCGGTTCTGATGAAAAGCCACTAGTTTGGGCCCAATAACACTGAAATTGACAGAAACACATGAAAATGCATGTACGGCTTAGGCCGTGACCCTGCCAGCGCAGCCGAGCCTTTAGGGTGAGTCTGCATCGCTTCTGATGAAAAGCCACTAGTTTGGACCCAATAACACTGAAATTGACAGAAACACATGAAAATGCATGTACGGTGTGCGCCGTGACCCTGCCAGTGCAGCCGAGCCTTTAGGGTGAGTCTGCATCGGTTCTGATGAAAAGCCACTAGTTTGGGCCCAAAAACACTGAAATTGACAGAAACACATGAAAATGCATGTACGGTGTGCGCCGTGACCCTTCCAGTGCAGCCGAGCCTTTAGGGTGAGTCTGCATCGGTTCTGATGAAAAGCCACTAGTTTGGGCCCAATAACACTGAAATTGACAGAAACACATGAAAATGCATGTACGGCGTGCGCCGTGACCCTGCCAGCGCAGCCGAGACTTTTGGGTGAGTCTGCATCGGTTCTGATGAAAAGCCACTAGTTTGGGCCCAAAAACACTGAAATTGACAGAAACACATGAAAATGCATGTACGGCGTGCGCCGTGACCCTGCCAGCGCAGCCGAGCCTTTAGGGTGAGTCTGCATCGCTTCTGATGAAAAGCCACTAGTTTGGACCCAATAACACTGAAATTGACAGAAACACATGAAAATGCATGTACGGCGTGGTCCGTGACCCTGCCAGTGCAGCCGAGCCTTTAGGGTGAGTCTGCATCGGTTCTGATGAAAAGCCACTAGTTTGGGCCCAAAAACACTGAAATTGACAGAAACACATGAAAATGCATGTACGGTGTGCGCCGTGACCCTTCCAGTGCAGCCGAGCCTTTAGGGTGAGTCTGCATCGGTTCTGATGAAAAGCCACTAGTTTGGGCCCAATAACACTGAAATTGACAGAAACACATGAAAATGCATGTACGGCGTGCGCCGTGACCCTGCCAGCGCAGCCGAGACTTTTGGGTGAGTCTGCATCGGTTCTGATGAAAAGCCACTAGTTTGGGCCCAAAAACACTGAAATTGACAGAAACACATGAAAATGCATGTACGGCGTGCGCCGTGACCCTGCCAGCGCAGCCGAGACTTTTGGGTGAGTCTGCATCGGTTCTGATGAAAAGCCACTAGTTTGGGCCCAATAACACTGAAATTGACAGAAACACATGAAAATGCATGTACGGCTTAGGCCGTGACCCTGCCAGCGCAGCCGAGCCTTTAGGGTGAGTCTGCATCGGTTCTGATGAAAAGCCACTAGTTTGGGCCCAATAACACTGATATTGACAGAAACACATGAAAATGCATGTACGGCTTAGGCCGTGACCCTGCCAGCGCAGCCGAGCCTTTTGCGTGAGTCTGCATCGGTTCTGATGAAAAGCCACTAGTTTGGCCCCAATAACACTGAAATTGACAGAAACACATGAAAATGCATGTACGGCTTAGGCCGTGACCCTGCCAGCGCAGCCGAGCCTTTAGGGTGAGTCTGCATCGCTTCTGATGAAAAGCCACTAGTTTGGACCCAATAACACTGAAATTGACAGAAACACATGAAAATGCATGTACGGTGTGCGCCGTGACCCTGCCGGTGCAGCCGAGCCTTTAGGGTGAGTCTGCATCGGTTCTGATGAAAAGCCACTAGTTTGGGCCCAAAAACACTGAAATTGACAGAAACACATGAAAATGCATGTACGGTGTGCGCCGTGACCCTTCCAGTGCAGCCGAGCCTTTAGGGTGAGTCTGCATCGGTTCTGATGAAAAGCCACTAGTTTGGGCCCAATAACACTGAAATTGACAGAAACACATGAAAATGCATGTACGGCGTGCGCCGTGACCCTGCCAGCGCAGCCGAGACTTTTGGGTGAGTCTGCATCGGTTCTGATGAAAAGCCACTAGTTTGGGCCCAAAAACACTGAAATTGACAGAAACACATGAAAATGCATGTACAGTCTGCGCCGTGACCCTGTCAGCGCAGCCGAGCCTGTTGGGTGAGTCTGCATCGGTTCTGATGAAAAGCCACTAGTTTGGGCCCAATAACACTGAAATTGACAGAAACACATGAAAATGCATGTACGGCGTGCGCCGTGACCCTGCCAGCGCAGCCGAGCCTTTGGGTGAGTCTGCATCGGTTCTGATGAAAAGCTACTAGTTTGGGCCCAATACACTGAAATTGACAGAAACACATGAAAATGCATGTACGGCGTGCGCCGTGACCCTGCCAGCGCAGCTGAGCCTTTTAGGTGAGTCTGCATCGGTTCTGATGAAAAGCCACTAGTTTGGGCCCAAAAACACTGAAATTTACAGAAACACATGAAAATGCATGTACGGCGTGCGCCGTGAGCCTGTCAGTGCAGCCGAGCCTTTCGGGTGAGTCTGCATCGCTTCTGATGAAAAGCCACTAGTTTGGGCCCAAAAACACTGAAATTGACAGAAACACATGAAAATGCATGTACGGCGTGCGCCGTGACCCTGCCAGCGCAGCCGAGCCTTTTGGGTGAGTCTGCATTGGTTCTGATGAAAAGCCACTAGTTTGGGCCCAATAACACTGAAATTGACAGAAACACATGAAAATGCATGTACGGCGTGCGTCGTGACCCTGCCAGCGCAGCCGAGCCTTTTGGGTGAGTCTGCATCGGTTCTGATGAAAAGCCACTAGTTTGGGCCCAATATACTGAAATTGACAGAAACACATGAAAATGCATGTACGGCGTGCGTCGTGACCCTGCCAGCGCAGCCGAGCCTTTTGGGTGAGTCTGCATCGGTTCTGATGAAAAGCCACTAGTTTGGGCCAAATAACACTGAAATTGACAGAAACACATGAAAATGCATGTACGGCTTGCGCCGTGACCCTGCCAGCGCAGCCGAGACTTTTGGGTGAGTCTGCATTGGTTCTGATGAAAAGCCACTAGTTTGGGCCCAATAACACTGAAATTGACAGAAACACATGAAAATGCATGTACGGCGTGCGCCGTGACCCTGCCAGCGCAGCCGAGCCTTTGGGGTGAGTCTGCATCGGTTCTGATGAAAAGCCACTAGTTTGGGCCCAATAACACTGAAATTGACAGAAACACATGAAAATGCATGTACGGCGTGCGCCGTGACCCTGCCAGCGCAGCCGAGCCTTTAGGGTGAGTCTGCATCGCTTCTAATGAAAAGCCACTAGTTTGGGCCCAAAAACACTGAAATTGACAGAAACACATGAAAATGCATGTACGGCGTGCGTCGTGACCCTGCCAGCGCAGCCGAGCCTTTTGGGTGAGTCTGCATCGGTTCTGATGAAAAGCCACTAGTTTGGGTCCAAAAACACTGAAATTGACAGAAACACATGAAAATGCATGTACGGCGTGCGCCGTGACCCTGCCAGCGCAGCCGAGCCTTTGTGGTGAGTCTGCATCGGTTCTGATGAAAAGCCACTAGTTTGGGCCCAATAACACTGAAATTGACAGAAACACATGAAAATGCATGTACGGCGTGCGCCGTGACCCTGCCAGCGCAGCCGAGCCTGTTGGGTGAGTCTGCATCGGTTCTGATGAAAAGCCACTAGTTTGGGCCCAATAACACTGAAATTGACAGAAACACATGAAAATGCATGTACGGCTTTGGCCGTGACCCTGCCAGCGCAGCCGAGCCTTTAGGGTGAGTCTGCATCGGTTCTGATGAAAAGCCACTAGTTTGGGCCCAATAACACTGAAATTGACAGAAACACATGAAAATGCATGTACGGCGTGCGCCGTGACCCTGCCAGCGCAGCCGAGCCTTTAGGGTGAGTCTGCATCGGTTCTGTTGAAAAGCCACTAGTTTGGACCCAATAACACTGAAATTGACAGAAACACATGAAAATGCATGTACGGCTTAGGCCGTGACCCTGCCAGCGCAGCCGAGCCTTTTGGGTGAGTCTGCATCGGTTCTGATGAAAAGCCACTAGTTTGGGCCCAATAACACTGAAATTGACAGAAACACATGAAAATGCATGTACGGTGTGCGCCGTGACCCTGCCAGCGCAGCCGAGCCTTTGGGGTGAGTCTGCATCGGTTCTGATGAAAAGCCACTAGTTTGGGCCCAATAACACTGAAATTGACAGAAACACATGAAAATGCATGTACGGTGTGCGCCGTGACCCTGCCAGCGCAGCCAAGCCTGTTGGGTGAGTTTGCATCGGTTCTGATGAAAAGCCACTAGTTTGGGCCCAATAACACTGAAATTGACAGAAACACATGAAAATGCATGTACGGCGTGCGCCGTGACCCTGCCAGCGCAGCCGAGACTTTTGGGTGAGTCTGCATCGGTTCTGATGAAAAGCCACTAGTTTGGGCCCAAAAACACTGAAATTGACAGAAACACATGAAAATGCATGTACGGCGTGCGCCGTGACCCTGCCAGCGCAGCCGAGCCTTTGGGTGAGTCTGCATCGGTTCTGATGAAAAGCTACTAGTTTGGGCCCAATACACTGAAATTGACAGAAACACATGAAAATGCATGTACGGCGTGCGCCGTGACCCTGCCAGCGCAGCTGAGCCTTTTAGGTGAGTCTGCATCGGTTCTGATGAAAAGCCACTAGTTTGGGCCCAAAAACACTGAAATTTACAGAAACACATGAAAATGCATGTACGGCGTGCGCCGTGAGCCTGTCAGTGCAGCCGAGCCTTTCGGGTGAGTCTGCATCGCTTCTGATGAAAAGCCACTAGTTTGGGCCCAAAAACACTGAAATTGACAGAAACACATGAAAATGCATGTACGGCGTGCGCCGTGACCCTGCCAGCGCAGCCGAGCCTTTTGGGTGAGTCTGCATTGGTTCTGATGAAAAGCCACTAGTTTGGGCCCAATAACACTGAAATTGACAGAAACACATGAAAATGCATGTACGGCGTGCGTCGTGACCCTGCCAGCGCAGCCGAGCCTTTTGGGTGAGTCTGCATCGGTTCTGATGAAAAGCCACTAGTTTGGGCCCAATATACTGAAATTGACAGAAACACATGAAAATGCATGTACGGCGTGCGTCGTGACCCTGCCAGCGCAGCCGAGCCTTTTGGGTGAGTCTGCATCGGTTCTGATGAAAAGCCACTAGTTTGGGCCAAATAACACTGAAATTGACAGAAACACATGAAAATGCATGTACGGCTTGCGCCGTGACCCTGCCAGCGCAGCCGAGACTTTTGGGTGAGTCTGCATTGGTTCTGATGAAAAGCCACTAGTTTGGGCCCAATAACACTGAAATTGACAGAAACACATGAAAATGCATGTACGGCGTGCGCCGTGACCCTGCCAGCGCAGCCGAGCCTTTGGGGTGAGTCTGCATCGGTTCTGATGAAAAGCCACTAGTTTGGGCCCAATAACACTGAAATTGACAGAAACACATGAAAATGCATGTACGGCGTGCGCCGTGACCCTGCCAGCGCAGCCGAGCCTTTAGGGTGAGTCTGCATCGCTTCTAATGAAAAGCCACTAGTTTGGGCCCAAAAACACTGAAATTGACAGAAACACATGAAAATGCATGTACGGCGTGCGTCGTGACCCTGCCAGCGCAGCCGAGCCTTTTGGGTGAGTCTGCATCGGTTCTGATGAAAAGCCACTAGTTTGGGTCCAAAAACACTGAAATTGACAGAAACACATGAAAATGCATGTACGGCGTGCGCCGTGACCCTGCCAGCGCAGCCGAGCCTTTGTGGTGAGTCTGCATCGGTTCTGATGAAAAGCCACTAGTTTGGGCCCAATAACACTGAAATTGACAGAAACACATGAAAATGCATGTACGGCGTGCGCCGTGACCCTGCCAGCGCAGCCGAGCCTGTTGGGTGAGTCTGCATCGGTTCTGATGAAAAGCCACTAGTTTGGGCCCAATAACACTGAAATTGACAGAAACACATGAAAATGCATGTACGGCTTTGGCCGTGACCCTGCCAGCGCAGCCGAGCCTTTAGGGTGAGTCTGCATCGGTTCTGATGAAAAGCCACTAGTTTGGGCCCAATAACACTGAAATTGACAGAAACACATGAAAATGCATGTACGGCGTGCGCCGTGACCCTGCCAGCGCAGCCGAGCCTTTAGGGTGAGTCTGCATCGGTTCTGTTGAAAAGCCACTAGTTTGGACCCAATAACACTGAAATTGACAGAAACACATGAAAATGCATGTACGGCTTAGGCCGTGACCCTGCCAGCGCAGCCGAGCCTTTTGGGTGAGTCTGCATCGGTTCTGATGAAAAGCCACTAGTTTGGGCCCAATAACACTGAAATTGACAGAAACACATGAAAATGCATGTACGGTGTGCGCCGTGACCCTGCCAGCGCAGCCGAGCCTTTGGGGTGAGTCTGCATCGGTTCTGATGAAAAGCCACTAGTTTGGGCCCAATAACACTGAAATTGACAGAAACACATGAAAATGCATGTACGGTGTGCGCCGTGACCCTGCCAGCGCAGCCAAGCCTGTTGGGTGAGTTTGCATCGGTTCCGATGAAAAGCCACTAGTTTGGGCCCAAAAACACTGAAATTGACAGAAACACATGAAAATGCATGTACGGTGTGAGCCGTGACCCTGCCAGCGCAGCCGAGCCTGTTGGGTGAGTCTGCATCGGTTCTGATGAAAAGCCACTAGTTTGGGCCCAATAACACTGAAATTGACAGAAACACATGAAAATGCATGTACGGCTTTGGCCGTGACCCTGCCAGCGCAGCCGAGCCTTTAGGGTGAGTCTGCATCGGTTCTGATGAAAAGCAACTAGTTTGGGCCCAATAACACTGAAATTGACAGAAACACATGAAAATGCATGTACGGCGTGCGCCGTGACCCTGCCAGCGCAGCCGAGCCTTTAGGGTGAGTCTGCATCGGTTCTGATGAAAAGCCACTAGTTTGGACCCAATAACACTGAAATTGACAGAAACACATGAAAATGCATGTACGGCTTAGGCCGTGACCCTGCCAGCGCAGCCGAGCCTTTGGGGTGAGTCTGCATCGGTTCTGATGAAAAGCTACTAGTTTGGGCCCAATAACACTGAAATTGACAGAAACACATGAAAATGCATGTACGGTGTGCGCCGTGACCCTGCTAGCGCAGCCGAGCCTTTCGGGTGAGTCTGCATCCGTTCTGATGAAAAGCCACTAGTTTGGGCCCAATAACACTGAAATTGACAGAAACACATGAAAATGCATGTACGGTGTGCGCCGTGACCCTGCCAGCGCAGCCAAGCCTGTTGGGTGAGTCTGCATCGGTTCTGATGAAAAGCCACTAGTTTGGGCCCAAAAACACTGAAATTGACAGAAACACATGAAAATGCATGTACGGCGTGCGCCGTGACCCTGCCAGCGCAGCCGAGCCTTTTGGGTGAGTCTGCATCGGTTCTGATGAAAAGCCACTAGTTTGGGCCCAAAAACACTGAAATTGACAGAAACACATGAAAATGCATGTACGGTGTGAGCCGTGACCCTGCCAGCGCAGCCGAGCCTGTTGGGTGAGTCTGCATCGGTTCTGATGAAAAGCCACTAGTTTGGGCCCAATAACACTGAAATTGACAGAAACACATGAAAATGCATGTGCGGCTTTGGCCGTGACCCTGCCAGCGCAGCCGAGCCTTTAGGGTGAGTCTGCATCGGTTCCGATGAAAAGCAACTAGTTTGGGCCCAATAACACTGAAATTGACAGAAACACATGAAAATGCATGTACGGCGTGCGCCGTGACCCTGCCAGCGCAGCCGAGCCTTTTGGGTGAGTCTGCATCGGTTCTGATGAAAAGCCACTAGTTTGGGCCCAATAACACTGAAATTGACAGAAACACATGAAAATGCATGTACGGCTTAGGCCGTGACCCTGCCAGCGCAGCCGAGCCTTTTGGGTGAGTCTGCATCGGTTCTGATGAAAAGCCACTAGTTTGGGCCCAATAACACTGAAATTGACAGAAACACATGAAAATGCATGTGCGGTGCGTGCGCCGTGACCCTGCCAGCGCAGCCGAGCCTTTAGGGTGAGTCTGCATCGGTTCTGATGAAAAGCAACTAGTTTGGGCCCAATAACACTGAAATTGACAGAAACACATGAAAATGCATGTACGGCGTGCGCCGTGACCCTGCCAGCGCAGCCGAGCCTTTAGGGTGAGTCTGCATCGGTTCTGATGAAAAGCCACTAGTTTGGACCCAATAACACTGAAATTGACAGAAACACATGAAAATGCATGTACGGCTTAGGCCGTGACCCTGCCAGCGCAGCCGAGCCTTTTGGGTGAGTCTGCATCGGTTCTGATGAAAAGCCACTAGTTTGGGCCCAATAACACTGAAATTGACAGAAACACATGAAAATGCTTGTACGGTGTGCGCCGTGACCCTGCCAGCGCAGCCGAGCCTTTGGGGTGAGTCTGCATCCGTTCTGATGAAAAGCCACTAGTTTGGGCCCAATAACACTGAAATGACAGAAACACATGAAAATGCATGTACGGTGTGCGCCGTGACCCTGCCAGCGCAGCCGAGCCTTTAGGGTGAGTCTGCATCGGTTCTGATGAAAAGCCACTAGGTTGGACCCAATAACACTGAAATTGACAGAAACACATGAAAATGCATGTACGGCTTAGGCCGTGACCCTGTCAGCGCAGCCGAGCCTTTTGGGTGAGTCTGCATCGGTTCTGATGAAAAGCCACTAGTTTGGGCCCAATAACACTGAAATTGACAGAAACACATGAAAATGCATGTACGGCGTGCGTCGTGACCCTGCCAGCGCAGCCGAGCCTTTGGGGTGAGTCTGCATCGGTTCTGATGAAAAGCCACTAGTTTGGGCCCAATAACACTGAAATTGACAGAAACACATGAAAATGCATGTACGGCGTGCGCCGTGACCCTGCCAGCGCAGCCGAGACTTTTGGGTGAGTCTGCATCAGTTCTGATGAAAAGCCACTAGTTTGGGCCCAAAAACACTGAAATTGACAGAAACACATGAAAATGCATGTACGGCGTGCGTCGTGACCCTGCCAGCGCAGCCGAGCCTTTTGGGTGAGTCTGCATCGGTTCTGATGAAAAGCCACTAGTTTGGGCCCAATAACACTGAAATTGACAGAAACACATGAAAATGCATGTACGGCGTGCGCCGTGACCCTGCCAGCGCAGCCGAGCCTTTGGGGTGAGTCTGCATCGGTTCTGATGAAAAGCCACTAGTTTGGGCCCAATAACACTGAAATTGACAGAAACACATGAAAATGCATGTACGGCGTGCGCCGTGACCCTGCCAGCGCAGCCGAGCCTTTAGGGTGAGTCTGCATCGCTTCTAATGAAAAGCCACTAGTTTGGGCCCAAAAACACTGAAATTGACAGAAACACATGAAAATGCATGTACGGCGTGCGTCGTGACCCTGCCAGCGCAGCCGAGCCTTTTGGGTGAGTCTGCATCGGTTCTGATGAAAAGCCACTAGTTTGGGTCCAAAAACACTGAAATTGACAGAAACACATGAAAATGCATGTACGGCGTGCGCCGTGACCCTGCCAGCGCAGCCGAGCCTTTGTGGTGAGTCTGCATCGGTTCTGATGAAAAGCCACTAGTTTGGGCCCAATAACACTGAAATTGACAGAAACACATGAAAATGCATGTACGGCGTGCGCCGTGACCCTGCCAGCGCAGCCGAGCCTGTTGGGTGAGTCTGCATCGGTTCTGATGAAAAGCCACTAGTTTGGGCCCAATAACACTGAAATTGACAGAAACACATGAAAATGCATGTACGGCGTGCGCCGTGACCCTGCCAGCGCAGCCGAGCCTTTAGGGTGAGTCTGCATCGGTTCTGTTGAAAAGCCACTAGTTTGGACCCAATAACACTGAAATTGACAGAAACACATGAAAATGCATGTACGGCTTAGGCCGTGACCCTGCCAGCGCAGCCGAGCCTTTTGGGTGAGTCTGCATCGGTTCTGATGAAAAGCCACTAGTTTGGGCCCAATAACACTGAAATTGACAGAAACACATGAAAATGCATGTACGGTGTGCGCCGTGACCCTGCCAGCGCAGCCGAGCCTTTGGGGTGAGTCTGCATCGGTTCTGATGAAAAGCCACTAGTTTGGGCCCAATAACACTGAAATTGACAGAAACACATGAAAATGCATGTACGGTGTGCGCCGTGACCCTGCCAGCGCAGCCAAGCCTGTTGGGTGAGTTTGCATCGGTTCCGATGAAAAGCCACTAGTTTGGGCCCAAAAACACTGAAATTGACAGAAACACATGAAAATGCATGTACGGTGTGAGCCGTGACCCTGCCAGCGCAGCCGAGCCTGTTGGGTGAGTCTGCATCGGTTCTGATGAAAAGCCACTAGTTTGGGCCCAATAACACTGAAATTGACAGAAACACATGAAAATGCATGTACGGCTTTGGCCGTGACCCTGCCAGCGCAGCCGAGCCTTTAGGGTGAGTCTGCATCGGTTCTGATGAAAAGCAACTAGTTTGGGCCCAATAACACTGAAATTGACAGAAACACATGAAAATGCATGTACGGCGTGCGCCGTGACCCTGCCAGCGCAGCCGAGCCTTTAGGGTGAGTCTGCATCGGTTCTGATGAAAAGCCACTAGTTTGGACCCAATAACACTGAAATTGACAGAAACACATGAAAATGCATGTACGGCTTAGGCCGTGACCCTGCCAGCGCAGCCGAGCCTTTTGGGTGAGTCTGCATCGGTTCTGATGAAAAGCTACTAGTTTGGGCCCAATAACACTGAAATTGACAGAAACACATGAAAATGCATGTACGGTGTGCGCCGTGACCCTGCTAGCGCAGCCGAGCCTTTCGGGTGAGTCTGCATCCGTTCTGATGAAAAGCCACTAGTTTGGGCCCAATAACACTGAAATTGACAGAAACACATGAAAATGCATGTACGGTGTGCGCCGTGACCCTGCCAGCGCAGCCAAGCCTGTTGGGTGAGTCTGCATCGGTTCTGATGAAAAGCCACTAGTTTGGGCCCAAAAACACTGAAATTGACAGAAACACATGAAAATGCATGTACGGCGTGCGCCGTGACCCTGCCAGCGCAGCCGAGCCTTTTGGGTGAGTCTGCATCGGTTCTGATGAAAAGCCACTAGTTTGGGCCCAAAAACACTGAAATTGACAGAAACACATGAAAATGCATGTACGGTGTGAGCCGTGACCCTGCCAGCGCAGCCGAGCCTGTTGGGTGAGTCTGCATCGGTTCTGATGAAAAGCCACTAGTTTGGGCCCAATAACACTGAAATTGACAGAAACACATGAAAATGCATGTGCGGCTTTGGCCGTGACCCTGCCAGCGCAGCCGAGCCTTTAGGGTGAGTCTGCATCGGTTCCGATGAAAAGCAACTAGTTTGGGCCCAATAACACTGAAATTGACAGAAACACATGAAAATGCATGTACGGTGTGCGCCGTGACCCTGCCAGCGCAGCCGAGCCTTTAGGGTGAGTCTGCATCGGTTCTGATGAAAAGCCACTAGGTTGGACCCAATAACACTGAAATTGACAGAAACACATGAAAATGCATGTACGGCTTAGGCCGTGACCCTGCCAGCGCAGCCGAGCCTTTTGGGTGAGTCTGCATCGGTTCTGATGAAAAGCCACTAGTTTGGGCCCAATAACACTGAAATTGACAGAAACACATGAAAATGCATGTACGGCGTGCGTCGTGACCCTGCCAGCGCAGCCGAGCCTTTGGGGTGAGTCTGCATCGGTTCTGATGAAAAGCCACTAGTTTGGGCCCAATAACACTGAAATTGACAGAAACACATGAAAATGCATGTACGGCGTGCGCCGTGACCCTGCCAGCGCAGCCGAGACTTTTGGGTGAGTCTGCATCAGTTCTGATGAAAAGCCACTAGTTTGGGCCCAAAAACACTGAAATTGACAGAAACACATGAAAATGCATGTACGGCGTGCGTCGTGACCCTGCCAGCGCAGCCGAGCCTTTTGGGTGAGTCTGCATCGGTTCTGATGAAAAGCCACTAGTTTGGGCCCAATAACACTGAAATTGACAGAAACACATGAAAATGCATGTACGGCGTGCGCCGTCACCCTGCCAGCACAGCCGAGACTTTCGGGTGAGTCTGCATCGGTTCTGATGAAAAGCCCTAGTTTGGGCCCAATAACACTGAAATTGACAGAAACACATGAAAATGCATGTACGGCGTGCGCCGTGACCCTGCCAGCGTAGCCGAGCTTTCGGGTGAGTCTGCATCGGTTCTGATGAAAAGCCACTAGTTTGGGCCCAAAAACACTGAAATTGACAGAAACACATGAAAATGCATGTACGGCGTGCGCCGTGACCCTGCCAGCGCAGCCGAGCCTTTGGGGTGAGTCTGCATCGGTTCTGATGAAAAGCCACTAGTTTGGGCCCAATAACACTGAAATTGACAGAAACACATGAAAATGCATGTACGGCGTGCGCCGTGACCCTGCCAGCGCAGCCGAGCCTTTTGGGTGAGTCTGCATCGCTTCTGATGAAAACCCACTAGTTTGGACCCAATAACACTGAAATTGACAGAAACACATGAAAATGCATGTACGGTGTGCGCCGTGACCCTGCCAGTGCAGCCGAGCCTTTAGGGTGAGTCTGCATCGGTTCTGATGAAAAGCCACTAGTTTGGGCCCAAAAACACTGAAATTGACAGAAACACATGAAAATGCATGTACGGCGTGCGCCGTGACCCTGCCAGCGCAGCCGAGCCTGTTGGGTGAGTCTGCATCGCTTCTGATGAAAAGCCACTAGTTTGGGCCCCATAACACTGAAATTGACAGAAACACATGAAAATGCATGTACGGCTTGCGCCGTGACCCTGCCAGCGCAGCCGAGACTTTTGGGTGAGTCTGCATCGGTTCTGATGAAAAGCCACTAGTTTGGGCCCAATAACACTGAAATTGACAGAAACACATGAAAATGCATGTACGGCGTGCGCCGTGACCCTGCCAGCGCAGCCGAGCCTTTAGGGTGAGTCTGCATCGGTTCTGATGAAAAGCCACTAGTTTGGGCCCAATAACACTGAAATTGACAGAAACACATGAAAATGCATGTACGGCGTGCGCCGTGACCCTGCCAGCGCAGCCGAGACTTTTGGGTGAGTCTGCATCGGTTCTGATGAAAAGCCACTAGTTTGGGCCCAATAACACTGAAATTGACAGAAACACATGAAAATGCATGTACGGCGTGCGTCGTGACCCTGCCAGCACAGCCGAGCCTTTTGGGTGAGTCTGCATCGGTTCTGATGAAACGCCACTAGTTTGGGCCCAAAAACACTGAAATTGACAGAAACACATGAAAATGCATGTACGGCGTGCGCCGTGACCCTGCCAGCGCAGCCGAGCCTTTGGGGTGAGTCTGCATCGGTTCTGATGAAAAGCCACTAGTTTGGGCCCAATAACACTGAAATTGACAGAAACACATGAAAATGCATGTACGGTGTGCGCCGTGACCCTGCCAGCGCAGCCGAGCCTTTAGGGTGAGTCTGCATCGGTTCTGATGAAAAGCCACTAGTTTGGGCCCAATAACACTGAAATTGACAGAAACACATGAAAATGAATGTACGGCGTGCGCCGTGACCCTGCCAGCGCAGCCGAGCCTTTTGGGTGAGTCTGCATCGGTTCTGATGAAAAGCCACTAGTTTGGGCCCAATAACACTGAAATTGACAGAAACACATGAAAATGCATGTACGGCGTGCGCCGTCACCCTGCCAGCGCAGCCGAGACTTTCGGGTGAGTCTGCATCGGTTCTGATGAAAAGCCACTAGTTTGGGCCCAATAACACTGAAATTGACAGAAACACATGAAAATGCATGTACGGCGTGCGCCGTCACCCTGCCAGCGCAGCCGAGACTTTCGGGTGAGTCTGCATCGGTTCTGATGAAAAGCCACTAGTTTGGGCCCAATAACACTGAAATTGACAGAAACACATGAAAATGCATGTACGGCGTGCGCCGTGACCCTGCCAGCGCAGCCAGGCCTTTTGGGTGAGTCTGCATCGGTTCTGATGAAAAGCCACTAGTTTGGGCCCAATAACACTGAAATTGACAGAAACACATGAAAATGCATGTACGGCTTAGGCCGTGACCCTGCCAGCGCAGCCGAGCCTTTTGGGTGAGTCTGCATCGGTTCTGATGAAAAGCCACTAGTTTGGGCCCAATAACACTGAAATTGACAGAAACACATGAAAATGCATGTACGGCGTGCGCCGTGACCCTGCCAGCGCAGCCGAGCCTTTAGGGTGAGTCTGCATCGGTTCTGATGAAAAGCAACTAGTTTGGGCCCAATAACACTGAAATTGACAGAAACACATGAAAATGCATGTACGGCGTGCGCCGTGACCCTGCCAGCGCAGCCGAGCCTTTAGGGTGAGTCTGCATCGGTTCTGATGAAAAGCCACTAGTTTGGACCCAATAACACTGAAATTGACAGAAACACATGAAAATGCATGTACGGCTTAGGCCGTGACCCTGCCAGCGCAGCCGAGCCTTTTGGGTGAGTCTGCATCGGTTCTGATGAAAAGCCACTAGTTTGGGCCCAATAACACTGAAATTGACAGAAACACATGAAAATGCATGTACGGTGTGCGCCGTGACCCTGCCAGCGCAGCCGAGCCTTTGGGGTGAGTCTGCATCCGTTCTGATGAAAAGCCACTAGTTTGGGCCCAATAACACTGAAATGACAGAAACACATGAAAATGCATGTACGGTGTGCGCCGTGACCCTGCCAGCGCAGCCGAGCCTTTAGGGTGAGTCTGCATCGGTTCTGATGAAAAGCCACTAGGTTGGACCCAATAACACTGAAATTGACAGAAACACATGAAAATGCATGTACGGCTTAGGCCGTGACCCTGCCAGCGCAGCCGAGCCTTTTGGGTGAGTCTGCATCGGTTCTGATGAAAAGCCACTAGTTTGGGCCCAATAACACTGAAATTGACAGAAACACATGAAAATGCATGTACGGCGTGCGTCGTGACCCTGCCAGCGCAGCCGAGCCTTTGGGGTGAGTCTGCATCGGTTCTGATGAAAAGCCACTAGTTTGGGCCCAATAACACTGAAATTGACAGAAACACATGAAAATGCATGTACGGCGTGCGCCGTGACCCTGCCAGCGCAGCCGAGACTTTTGGGTGAGTCTGCATCAGTTCTGATGAAAAGCCACTAGTTTGGGCCCAAAAACACTGAAATTGACAGAAACACATGAAAATGCATGTACGGCGTGCGTCGTGACCCTGCCAGCGCAGCCGAGCCTTTTGGGTGAGTCTGCATCGGTTCTGATGAAAAGCCCTAGTTTGGGCCCAATAACACTGAAATTGACAGAAACACATGAAAATGCATGTACGGCGTGCGCCGTCACCCTGCCAGCGTAGCCGAGCTTTCGGGTGAGTCTGCATCGGTTCTGATGAAAAGCCACTAGTTTGGGCCCAAAAACACTGAAATTGACAGAAACACATGAAAATGCATGTACGGCGTGCGCCGTGACCCTGCCAGCGCAGCCGAGCCTTTGGGGTGAGTCTGCATCGGTTCTGATGAAAAGCCACTAGTTTGGGCCCAATAACACTGAAATTGACAGAAACACATGAAAATGCATGTACGGCGTGCGCCGTGACCCTGCCAGCGCAGCCGAGCCTTTTGGGTGAGTCTGCATCGCTTCTGATGAAAACCCACTAGTTTGGACCCAATAACACTGAAATTGACAGAAACACATGAAAATGCATGTACGGTGTGCGCCGTGACCCTGCCAGTGCAGCCGAGCCTTTAGGGTGAGTCTGCATCGGTTCTGATGAAAAGCCACTAGTTTGGGCCCAAAAACACTGAAATTGACAGAAACACATGAAAATGCATGTACGGTGTGCGCCGTGACCCTGCCAGCGCAGCCGAGTCTGTTGGGTGAGTCTGCATCGCTTCTGATGAAAAGCCACTAGTTTGGGCCCAATAACACTGAAATTGACAGAAACACATGAAAATGCATGTACGGCTTGCGCCGTGACCCTGCCAGCGCAGCCGAGACTTTTGGGTGAGTCTGCATCGGTTCTGATGAAAAGCCACTAGTTTGGGCCCAATAACACTGAAATTGACAGAAACACATGAAAATGCATGTACGGTGTGCGCCGTGACCCTGCCAGTGCAGCCGAGCCTTTAGGGTGAGTCTGCATCGGTTCTGATGAAAAGCCACTAGTTTGGGCCCAAAAACACTGAAATTGACAGAAACACATGAAAATGCATGTACGGTGTGCGCCGTGACCCTGCCAGCGCAGCCGAGCCTGTTGGGTGAGTCTGCATCGCTTCTGATGAAAAGCCAGTAGTTTGGGCCCCATAACACTGAAATTGACAGAAACACATGAAAATGCATGTACGGCTTGCGCCGTGACCCTGCCAGCGCAGCCGAGACTTTTGGGTGAGTCTGCATCGGTTCTGATGAAAAGCCACTAGTTTGGGCCCAATAACACTGAAATTGACAGAAACACATGAAAATGCATGTACGGCGTGCGCCGTGACCCTGCCAGCGCAGCCGAGCCTTTAGGGTGAGTCTGCATCGGTTCTGATGAAAAGCCACTAGTTTGGGCCCAATAACACTGAAATTGACAGAAACACATGAAAATGCATGTACGGCGTGCGCCGTGACCCTGCCAGCGCAGCCGAGACTTTTGGGTGAGTCTGCATCGGTTCTGATGAAAAGCCACTAGTTTGGGCCCAATAACACTGAAATTGACAGAAACACATGAAAATGCATGTACGGCGTGCGTCGTGACCCTGCCAGCGCAGCCGAGCCTTTTGGGTGAGTCTGCATCGGTTCTGATGAAACGCCACTAGTTTGGGCCCAAAAACACTGAAATTGACAGAAACACATGAAAATGCATGTACGGCGTGCGCCGTGACCCTGCCAGCGCAGCCGAGCCTTTGGGGTGAGTCTGCATCGGTTCTGATGAAAAGCCACTAGTTTGGGCCCAATAACACTGAAATTGACAGAAACACATGAAAATGCATGTACGGTGTGCGCCGTGACCCTGCCAGCGCAGCCGAGCCTTTAGGGTGAGTCTGCATCGGTTCTGATGAAAAGCCACTAGTTTGGGCCCAATAACACTGAAATTGACAGAAACACATGAAAATGAATGTACGGCGTGCGCCGTGACCCTGCCAGCGCAGCCGAGCCTTTTGGGTGAGTCTGCATCGGTTCTGATGAAAAGCCACTAGTTTGGGCCCAATAACACTGAAATTGACAGAAACACATGAAAATGCATGTACGGCGTGCGCCGTCACCCTGCCAGCGCAGCCGAGACTTTCGGGTGAGTCTGCATCGGTTCTGATGAAAAGCCACTAGTTTGGGCCCAATAACACTGAAATTGACAGAAACACATGAAAATGCATGTACGGCGTGCGCCGTCACCCTGCCAGCGCAGCCGAGACTTTCGGGTGAGTCTGCATCGGTTCTGATGAAAAGCCACTAGTTTGGGCCCAATAACACTGAAATTGACAGAAACACATGAAAATGCATGTACGGCGTGCGCCGTGACCCTGCCAGCGCAGCCGAGCTTTCGGGTGAGTCTGCATCGGTTCTGATGAAAAGCCATTAGTTTGGGCCCAAAAACACTGAAATTGACAGAAACACATGAAAATGCATGTACGGCGTGCGCCGTGACCCTGCCAGCGCAGCCAGGCCTTTTGGGTGAGTCTGCATCTGTTCTGATGAAAAGCCACTAGTTTGGGCCCAAAAACACTGAAATTGACAGAAACACATGAAAGTGCATGTACGGCGTGCGCCGTGACCCTGCCAGCGCAGCCGTGCCTTTGGGGTGAGTCTGCATCGGTTCTGATGAAAAGCCACTAGTTTGGGCCCAATAACACTGAAATTGACAGAAACACATGAAAATGCATGTACGGCGTGCGCCGTGACCCTGCCAGCGCAGCCGAGACTTTTGGGTGAGTCTGCATCGGTTCTGATGAAAAGCCACTAGTTTGGGCCCAATAACACTGAAATTGACAGAAACACATGAAAATGCATGTACGGCGTGCGCCGTGACCCTGCCAGCGCAGCCGAGCCTTTTGGGTGAGTCTGCATCGGTTCTGATGAAAAGCCACTAGTTTGGGCCCAAAAACACTGAAATTGACAGAAACACATGAAAATACATGTACGGCGTGCGCCGTGACCCTGCCAGCGCAGCCGAGCCTTTCGGGTGAGTCTGCATCGGTTCTGATGAAAAGCCACTAGTTTGGGCCCAATAACACTGAAATTGACAGAAACACATGAAAATGCATGTACGGTGTGCGCCGTGACCCTGCCAGCGCAGCCGAGCCTGTTGGGTGAGTCTGCATCGGTTCTGATGAAAAGCCACTAGTTTGGGCCCAATAACACTGAAATTGACAGAAACACATGAAAATGCATGTACGGCGTGCGCCGTGACCCTGCCAGCGCAGCCGAGCCTTTTGGGTGAGTCTGCATCGGTTCTGACGAAAAGCTACTAGTTTGGGCACAATAACACTGAAATTGACAGAAACACATGAAAATGCATGTACGGCGTGCGTCGTGACCCTGCCAGCGCAGCCGAGCCTTTTGGGTGAGTCTGCATCGGTTCTGATGAAAAGCCATTAGTTTGGGCCCAAAAACACTGAAATTGACAGAAACACATGAAAATGCATGTACGGTGTGCGCCGTGACCCTGCCAGCGCAGCCGAGCCTGTTGGGTGAGTCTGCATCGCTTCTGATGAAAAGCCACTAGTTTGGGCCCCATAACACTGAAATTGACAGAAACACATGAAAATGCATGTACGGCTTAGGCCGTCACCCTGCCAGCGCAGCCGAGCCTTTTGGGTGAGTCTGCATCGGTTCTGATGAAAAGCCACTAGTTTGGGCCCAAAAACACTGAAATTGACAGAAACACATGAAAATGCATGTACGGCGTGCGCCGTGACCCTGCCAGCGCAGCCGAGCCTTTAGGGTGAGTCTGCATCGGTTCTGATGAAAAGCCACTAGTTTGGGCCCAATAACACTGATATTGACAGAAACACATGAAAATGCATGTACGGCTTAGGCCGTGACCCTTCCAGCGCAGCCGAGCCTTTTGGGTGAGTCTGCATCGGTTCTGATGAAAAGCCACTAGTTTGGGCCCAATAACACTGAAATTGACAGAAACACATGAAAATGCATGTATGGCGTGCGTCGTGACCCTGCCAGCGCAGCCGAGCCTATTGGGTGAGTCTGCATCGGTTCTGATGAAAAGCCACTAGTTTGGGCCCAATAACACTGAAATTGACAGAAACACATGAAAATGAATGTACGGCGTGCGCCGTGACCCTGCCAGCGCAGCCGAGCCTTTAGGGTGAGTCTGCATCGGTTCTGATGAAAAGCCACTAGTTTGGGCCCAATAACACTGAAATTGACAGAAACACATGAAAATGCATGTACGGCGTGCGCCGTCACCCTGCCGGCGCAGCCGAGACTTTCGGGTGAGTCTGCATCGGTTCTGATGAAAAGCCACTAGTTTGGGCCCAATAACACTGAAATTGACAGAAACACATGAAAATGCATGTACGGCGTGCGCCGTCACCCTGCCGGCGCAGCCGAGACTTTCGGGTGAGTCTGCATCGGTTCTGATGAAAAGCCACTAGTTTGGGCCCAATAACACTGAAATTGACAGAAACACATGAAAATGCATGTACGGCGTGCGCCGTGACCCTGCCAGCGCAGCCGAGCTTTCGGGTGAGTCTGCATCGGTTCTGATGAAAAGCCACTAGTTTGGGCCCAAAAACACTGAAATTGACAGAAACACATGAAAATGCATGTACGGCGTGCGCCGTGACCCTGCCAGCGCAGCCGAGCCTTTGGGGTGAGTCTGCATCGGTTCTGATGAAAAGCCACTAGTTTGGGCCCAATAACACTGAAATTGACAGAAACACATGAAAATGCATGTACGGCGTGCGCCGTGACCCTGCCAGCGCAGCCGAGACTTTTGGGTGAGTCTGCATCGGTCCTGATGAAAAGCCACTAGTTTGGGCCCAATAACACTGAAATTGACAGAAACACATGAAAATGCATGTACGGCGTGCGCCGTGACCCTGCCAGCGTAGCCGAGCCTTTTGGGTGAGTCTGCATCGGTTCTGATGAAAAGCCACTAGTTTGGGCCCAAAAACACTGAAATTGACAGAAACACATGAAAATACATGTACAGCGTGCGCCGTGACCCTGCCAGCGCAGCCGAGCCTTTAGGGTGAGTCTGCATCGGTTCTGATGAAAAGCCACTAGTTTGGGCCCAATAACACTGAAATTGACAGAAACACATGAAAATGCATGTACGGCGTGCGCCGTGACCCTGCCAGCGCAGCCGAGCCTTTTGGGTGAGTCTGCATCGGTTCTGATGAAAAGCCACTAGTTTGGGCCCAATAACACTGAAATTGACAGAAACACATGAAAATGCATGTACGGTGTGCGCCGTGACCCTGCCAGCGCAGCCGAGCCTGTTGGGTGAGTCTGCATCGCTTCTGATGAAAAGCCACTAGTTTGGGCCCAAAAACACTGAAATTGACAGAAACACATGAAAATGCATGTACGGCTTAGGCCGTGACCCTGCCAGCGCAGCCGAGCCTTTTGGGTGAGTCTGCATCGGTTCTGATGAAAAGCCACTAGTTTGGGCCCAAAAACACTGAAATTGACAGAAACACATGAAAATGCATGTACGGCGTGCGCCGTGACCCTGCCAGCGCAGCCGAGCCTTTAGGGTGAGTCTGCATCGGTTCTGATGAAAAGCCACTAGTTTGGGCCCAATAACACTGAAATTGACAGAAACACATGAAAATGCATGTACGGCTTAGGCCGTGACCCTGCCAGCGCAGCCGAGCCTTTCGGGTGAGTCTGCATCGGTTCTGATGAAAAGCCACTAGTTTGGGCCCAATAACACTGAAATTGACAGAAACACATGAAAATGCATGTATGGCGTGCGTCGTGACCCTGCCAGCGCAGCCGAGCCTATTGGGTGAGTCTGCATCGGTTCTGATGAAAAGCCACTAGTTTGGGCCCAATAACACTGAAATTGACAGAAACACATGAAAATGAATGTACGGCGTGCGCCGTGACCCTGCCAGCGCAGCCGAGCCTTTTGGGTGAGTCTGCATCGGTTCTGATGAAAAGCCACTAGTTTGGGCCCAATAACACTGAAATTGACAGAAACACATGAAAATGCATGTACGGCGTGCGCCGTCACCCTGCCGGCGCAGCCGAGACTTTCGGGTGAGTCTGCATCGGTTCTGATGAAAAGCCACTAGTTTGGGCCCAATAACACTGAAATTGACAGAAACACATGAAAATGCATGTACGGCGTGCGCCGTGACCCTGCCAGCGCAGCCGAGCTTTCGGGTGAGTCTGCATCGGTTCTGATGAAAAGCCACTAGTTTGGGCCCAAAAACACGGAAATTGACAGAAACACATGAAAATGCATGTACGGCGTGCGCCGTGACCCTGCCAGCGCAGCCGAGCCTTTTGGGTGAGTCTGCATCGGTTCTGATGAAAAGCCACTAGTTTGGGCCCAAAAACACTGAAATTGACAGAAACACATGAAAATGCATGTACGGCGTGCGCCGTGACCCTGCCATCGCAGCCGAGCCTTTGGGGTGAGTCTGCATCGGTTCTGATGAAAAGCCACTAGTTTGGGCCCAATAACACTGAAATTGACAGAAACACATGAAAATGCATGTACGGCGTGCGCCGTGACCCTGCCAGCGCAGCCGAGACTTTTGGGTGAGTCTGCATCGGTCCTGATGAAAAGCCACTAGTTTGGGCCCAATAACACTGAAATTGACAGAAACACATGAAAATACATGTACGGCGTGCGCCATGACCCTGCCAGTGCAGCCGAGCCTTTTGGGTGAGTCTGCATCGGTTCTGATGAAAAGCCACTAGTTTGGGCCCAAAAACACTGAAATTGACAGAAACACATGAAAATGCATGTACGGCGTGCGCCGTGACCCTGCCAGCGCAGCCGAGCCTTTGGGGTGAGTCTGCATCGGTTCTGATGAAAAGCCACTAGTTTGGGCCCAATAACACTGAAATTGACAGAAACACATGAAAATGCATGTACGGCGTGCGCCGTGACCCTGCCAGCGCAGCCGAGACTTTTGGGTGAGTCTGCATCGGTCCTGATGAAAAGCCACTAGTTTGGGCCCAATAACACTGAAATTGACAGAAACACATGAAAATACATGTACGGCGTGCGCCGTGACCCTGCCAGCGCAGCCGAGCCTTTTGGGTGAGTCTGCATCGGTTCTGATGAAAAGCCACTAGTTTGGGCCCAATAACACTGAAATTGACAGAAACACATGAAAATGCATGTACGGCGTGCGCCGTGACCCTGCCAGCGCAGCCGAGACTTTTGGGTGAGTCTGCATCGGTTCTGATGAAAAGCCACTAGTTTGGGCCCAATAACACTGAAATTGACAGAAACACATGAAAATGCATGTACGGCGTGCGCCGTGACCCTGCCAGCGCAGCCGAGCTTTCGGGTGAGTCTGCATCGGTTCTGATGAAAAGCCACTAGTTTGGGCCCAAAAACACGGAAATTGACAGAAACACATGAAAATGCATGTACGGCGTGCGCCGTGACCCTGCCAGCGCAGCCGAGCCTTTTGGGTGAGTCTGCATCGGTTCTGATGAAAAGCCACTAGTTTGGGCCCAAAAACACTGAAATTGACAGAAACACATGAAAATGCATGTACGGCGTGCGCCGTGACCCTGCCATCGCAGCCGAGCCTTTGGGGTGAGTCTGCATCGGTTCTGATGAAAAGCCACTAGTTTGGGCCCAATAACACTGAAATTGACAGAAACACATGAAAATGCATGTACGGCGTGCGCCGTGACCCTGCCAGCGCAGCCGAGACTTTTGGGTGAGTCTGCATCGGTCCTGATGAAAAGCCACTAGTTTGGGCCCAATAACACTGAAATTGACAGAAACACATGAAAATACATGTACGGCGTGCGCCATGACCCTGCCAGTGCAGCCGAGCCTTTTGGGTGAGTCTGCATCGGTTCTGATGAAAAGCCACTAGTTTGGGCCCAAAAACACTGAAATTGACAGAAACACATGAAAATACATGTACAGCGTGCGCCGTGACCCTGCCAGCGCAGCCGAGCCTTTAGGGTGAGTCTGCATCGGTTCTGATGAAAAGCCACTAGTTTGGGCCCAATAACACTGAAATTGACAGAAACACATGAAAATGCATGTACGGCGTGCGCCGTGACCCTGCCAGCGCAGCCGAGCCTTTTGGGTGAGTCTGCATCGGTTCTGATGAAAAGCCACTAGTTTGGGCCCAATAACACTGAAATTGACAGAAACACATGAAAATGCATGTACGGCGTGCGTCGTGACCCTGCCAGCGCAGCCGAGCTTTCGGGTGAGTCTGCATCGGATCTGATGAAAAGCCACTAGTTTGGGCCCAAAAACACTGAAATTGACAGAAACACATGAAAATGCATGTACGGCGTGCGCCGTGACCCTGCCAGCGCAGCCGAGCCTTTTGGGTGAGTCTGCATCGGTTCTGATGAAAAGCCACTACTTTGGGCCCAAAAACACTGAAATTGACAGAAACACATGAAAATGCATGTACGGCGTGCGCCGTGACCCTGCCAGCGCAGCCGAGCCTTTGGGGTGAGTCTGCATCGGTTCTGATGAAAAGCCACTAGTTTGGGCCCAATAACACTGAAATTGACAGAAACACATGAAAATGCATGTACGGCGTGCGCCGTGACCCTGCCAGCGCAGCCGAGACTTTTGGGTGAGTCTGCATCGGTTCTGATGAAAAGCCACTAGTTTGGGCCCAATAACACTGAAATTGACAGAAACACATGAAAATGCATGTACGGCGTGCGCCGTCACCCTGCCAGCGCAGCCGAGACTTTCGGGTGAGTCTGCATCGGTTCTGATGAAAAGCCACTAGTTTGGGCCCAATAACACTGAAATTGACAGAAACACATGAAAATGCATGTACGGCGTGCGCCGTCACCCTGCCAGCGCAGACGAGACTTTCGGGTGAGTCTGCATCGGTTCTGATGAAAAGCCACTAGTTTGGGCCCAATAACACTGAAATTGACAGAAACACATGAAAATGCATGTACGGCGTGCGCCGTGACCCTGCCAGCGCAGCTGAGCCTTTGGGGTGAGTCTGCATCGGTTCTGATGAAAAGCCACTAGTTTGGGCCCAATAACACTGAAATTGACAGAAACACATGAAAATGCATGTACGGCGTGCGCCGTGACCCTGCCAGCGCAGCCGAGACTTTTGGGTGAGTCTGCATCGGTTCTGATGAAAAGCCACTAGTTTGGGCCCAATAACACTGAAATTGACAGAAACACATGAAAATGCATGTACGGCGTGCGCCGTGACCCTGCCAGCGCAGCCGAGCCTTTTGGTTGAGTCTGCATCGGTTCTGATGAAAAGCCACTAGTTTGGGCCCAAAAACACTGAAATTGACAGAAACACATGAAAATACATGTACGGCGTGCGCCGTGACCCTGCCAGCGCAGCCGAGCCTTTTGGGTGAGTCTGCATCGGTTCTGATGAAAAGCCACTAGTTTGGGCCCAAAAACACTGAAATTGACAGAAACACATGAAAATGCATGTACGGCGTGCGCCGTGACCCTGCCAGCGCAGCCGAGCCTTTTGGGTGAGTCTGCATCGGTTCTGATGAAAAGCCACTAGTTTGGGCCCAAAAACACTGAAATTGACAGAAACACATGAAAATGCATGTACGGCGTGCGCCGTGACCCTGCCAGCGCAGCCGAGCCTTTGGGGTGAGTCTGCATCGGTTCTGATGAAAAGCCACTAGTTTGGGCCCAATAACACTGAAATTGACAGAAACACATGAAAATGCATGTACGGCGTGCGCCGTGACCCTGCCAGCGCAGCCGAGACTTTTGGGTGAGTCTGCATCGGTTCTGATGAAAAGCCACTAGTTTGGGCCCAATAACACTGAAATTGACAGAAACACATGAAAATGCATGTACGGCGTGCGCCGTGACCCTGCCAGCGCAGCCGAGCCTTTTGGGTGAGTCTGCATCGGTTGTGATGAAAAGCCACTAGTTTGGGCCCAAAAACACTGAAATTGACAGAAACACATGAAAATACATGTACGGCGTGCGCCGTGACCCTGCCAGCGCAGCCGAGCCTTTAGGGTGAGTCTGCATCGGTTCTGATGAAAAGCCACTAGTTTGGGCCCAATAACACTGAAATTGACAGAAACACATGAAAATGCATGTACGGCGTGCGCCGTGACCCTGCCAGCGCAGCCGAGCCTTTTGGGTGAGTCTGCATCGGTTCTGATGAAAAGCCACTAGTTTGGGCACAATAACACTGAAATTGACAGAAACACATGAAAATGCATGTACGGCGTGCGTCGTGACCCTGCCAGCGCAGCCGAGCCTTTTGGGTGAGTCTGCATCGGTTCTGATGAAAAGCCACTAGTTTGGGCCCAAAAACACCGAAATTGACAGAAACACATGAAAATGCATGTACGGTGTGCGCCGTGACCCTGCCAGCGCAGCCGAGCCTGTTGGGTGAGTCTGCATCGCTTCTGATGAAAAGCCACTAGTTTGGGCCCCATAACACTGAAATTGACAGAAACACATGAAAATGCATGTACGGCTTAGGCCGTGACCCTGCCAGCGCAGCCGAGCCTTTTGGGTGAGTCTGCATCGGTTCTGATGAAAAGCCACTAGTTTGGGCCCAAAAACACTGAAATTGACAGAAACACATGAAAATGCATGTACGGCGTGCGCCGTGACCCTGCCAGCGCAGCCGAGCCTTTGGGGTGAGTCTGCATCGGTTGTGATGAAAAGCCACTAGTTTGGGCCCAATAACACTGAAATTGACAGAAACACATCAAAATGCATGTACGGCGTGCGCCGTGACCCTGCCAGCGCAGCCGAGACTTTTGGGTGAGTCTGCATCGGTTCTGATGAAAAGCCACTAGTTTGGGCCCAAAAACACTGAAATTGACAGAAACACATGAAAATACATGTACGGCGTGCGCCGTGACCCTGCCAGCGCAGCCGAGCCTTTAGGGTGAGTCTGCATCGGTTCTGATGAAAAGCCACTAGTTTGGGCCCAATAACACTGAAATTGACAGAAACACATGAAAATGCATGTACGGTGTGCGCCGTGACCCTGCCAGCGCAGCCGAGCCTGTTGGGTGAGTCTGCATCGGTTCTGATGAAAAGCCACTAGTTTGGGCCCAATAACACTGAAATTGACAGAAACACATGAAAATGCATGTACGGCGTGCGTCGTGACCCTGCCAGCGCAGCCGAGCCTTTTGGGTGAGTCTGCATCGGTTCTGATGAAAAGCCACTAGTTTGGGCCCAAAAACACTGAAATTGACAGAAACACATGAAAATACATGTACGGCGTGCGCCGTGACCCTGCCAGCGCAGCCGAGCCTGTTGGGTGAGTCTGCATCGGTTCTGATGAAAAGCCACTAGTTTGGGCCCAATAACACTGAAATTGACAGAAACACATGAAAATGCATGTACGGCGTGCGCCGTGACCCTGCCAGCGCAGCCGAGACTTTTGGGTGAGTCTGCATCGGTTCTGCTGAAAAGCCACTAGTTTGGGCCCAATAACACTGAAATTGACAGAAACACATGAAAATGCATGTACGGCGTGCGCCGTGACCCTGCCAGCGCAGCCGAGCCTTTTGGGTGAGTCTGCATCGGTTCTGATGAAAAGCCACTAGTTTGGGCCCAATAACACTGAAATTGACAGAAACACATGAAAATGCATGTACGGCGTGCGCCGTGACCCTGCCAGCGCAGCCGAGCCTTTTGGGTGAGTCTGCATCGGTTCTGATGAAAAGCCACTAGTTTGGGCCCAAAAACACTGAAATTGACAGAAACACATGAAAATACATGTACGGCGTGCGCCGTGACCCTGCCAGCGCAGCCGAGCCTTTAGGGTGAGTCTGCATCGGTTCTGATGAAAAGCCACTAGTTTGGGCCCAAAAACACTGAAATTGACAGAAACACATGAAAATACATGTACGGCATGCGCCGTGACCCTGCCAGCGCAGCCGAGCCTTTGGGGTGAGTCTGCATCGCTTCTGATGAAAAGCCACTAGTTTGGGCCCAAAAACACTGAAATTGACAGAAACACATGAATATGCATGTACGGCGTGAGCCGTGACCCTGCCAGCGCAGCCGAGCCTTTTGGGTGAGTCTGCATCGGTTCTGATGAAAAGCCACTGGTTTGGGCCCAAAAACACTGAAATTGACAGAAACACATGAAAATGCATGTACGGTGTGCGCCGTGACCCTGCCAGCGCAGCCGAGCCTTTGGGGTGAGTCTGCATCGCTTCTGATGAAAAGCCACTAGTTTGGGCCCAAAAACACTGAAATTGACAGAAACACATGAAAATGCATGTACGGTGTGCGCCATGACCCTGCCAGCGCAGCCGAGCCTGTTGTGTGAGTCTGCATCGGTTCTGATGAAAAGCCACTAGTTTGGGCCCAATAACACTGAAATTGACAGAAACACATGAAAATGCATGTACGGCTTGCGCCGTGACCCTGCCAGCGCAGCCGAGCCTTTGGGGTGAGTCTGCATCGGTTCTGATGAAAAGCCACTAGTTTGGGCCCAATAACACTGAAATTGACAGAAACACATGAAAATGCATGTACGGCTTGCGCCGTGACCCTGCCAGCGCAGCCGAGCCTTTTGGGTGAGTCTGCATCGGTTCTGATGAAAAGCCACTAGTTTGGGCCCGAAAACACTGAAATTGACAGAAACACATGAAAAATGCATGTGCGGTGCGTGCCGGGACTCTGCCAGTGCAGCCGAGCGTTTTGGGTGAGTCTGCATCGATTCTCTTGAAGAGCGACTAGTTTGGGCCCAAAAACACTGAAATTGACAGAAACACATGAAAAATGCATGTGCGGTGTGTGCCGGGACTCTGCCGGTGCAACCGAGCGTTTTGGGTGAGTCTGCATCGATTCTGATGAAAAGACACTAGTTTGGGCCCGAAAACACTGAAATTGACAGAAACACATAAAAAATGCATGTGCGGTGCGTGCCGGGACTCTGCCGGTGCAGCCGAGTGTTTTGGGTGAGTCTGCATCGATTCTGATGAAAAGCCACTAGTTTGGGCCCAATAACACTGAAATTGACAGAAACACATGAAAAATGCATGTGCGGTGCGTGCCGGGACTCTGCCGGTGCAGCCCAGCGTTTTGGGTGAGTCTGCATCGATTCTCATGAAAAGCCACTAGTTTGGACCCGAAAACACTGAAATTGACAGAAACACATGAAAAATGCATTTGCGGTGCATGCCGGGACTCTGCCGGTGCAGCCCAGCGTTTTGGGTGAGTCTGCATCGATTGCGATGAAAAGCCACTAGTTTGGGCCCGAAAACACTGAAATTGACAGAAACACATGAAAATGCATGTACGGCGTGCGCCGTGACCCTGCGCAACCGAGCCTTTGGGGTGAGTCTGCATCGGTTCTCTTGAAGAGCGACTAGTTTGGGCCCAATAACACTGAAATTGACAGAAACACATGAAAAATGCATGTGCGGTGCGTGCCGGGACTCTGCCGGTGCAACCGAGCGTTTTGGGTGAGTCTGCATCGATTCTGATGAAAAGCCACTAGTTTGGGCCCGAAAACACTGAAATTGACAGAAACACATGAAAAATGCATGTGCGGTGCGTGCCGGGACTCTGCCGGTGCAGCCGAGCCTTTTGGGTGAGTCTGCATGGATTCTGATGAAAAGCCACTAGTTTGGGCCCGAAAACACTGAAATTGACAGAAACACATGAAAATGCATGTACGGCGTGCGCCGTGACCCTGCCAGCGCAGCCGAACCTTTTGGGTGAGTCTACATCGCTTCTGATGAAAAGCCACTAGTTTGGGCCCAATAACACTGAAATTGACAGAAACACATGAAAATGCATGTACGGCGTGCGCTGTGACCCTGCCAGTGCAGCCGAGCGTTTTGGGTGAGTCTGCATCGGTTCTCTTGAAGAGCGACTAGTTTGGGCCCAATAACACTGAAATTGACAGAAACACATGAAAAATGCATGTGCGGTGCGTGCCGGGACTCTGCCGGTGCAACCGAGCGTTTTGGGTGAGTCTGCATCGATTCTGATGAAAAGCCACTAGTTTGGGCCCAATAACACTGAAATTGACAGAAACACATCAAAATGCATGTACGGTGTGCGCCGTGACCCTGCCAGCGCAGCCGAGCCTTTTGGGTGAGTCTGCATCGGTTCTGATGAAAAGCCACTGGTTTGGGCCCAAAAACACTGAAATTGACAGAAACACATGAAAATGCATGTACGGTGTGCGCCGTGACCCTGCCAGCGCAGCCGAGCCTTTGGGGTGAGTCTGCATCGCTTCTGATGAAAAGCCACTAGTTTGGGCCCAATAACACTGAAATTGACAGAAACACATGAAAATGCATGTACGGCTTGCGCCGTGACCCTGCCAGCGCAGCCGAGCCTTTGGGGTGAGTCTGCATCGGTCCTGATGAAAAGCCACTAGTTTGGGCCCAATAACACTGAAATTGACAGAAACACATGAAAATGCATGTACGGCTTGCGCCGTGACCCTGCCAGCGCAGCCGAGCCTTTTGGGTGAGTCTGCATTGGTTCTGATGAAAAGCCACTAGTTTGGGCCCGAAAACACTGAAATTGACAGAAACACATGAAAAATGCATGTGCGGTGCATGCCGGGACTCTGCCGGTGCAGCCCAGCGTTTTGGGTGAGTCTGCATCGATTGCGATGAAAAGCCACTAGTTTGGGCCCGAAAACACTGAAATTGACAGAAACACATGAAAATGCATGTGCGGTGCGTGCCGGGACTCTGCCGGTGCAGCCGAGCGTTTTGGGTGAGTCTGCATCGGTTCTCTTGAAGAGCCACTAGTTTGGGCCCAATAACACTGAAATTGACAGAAACACATGAAAAATGCATGTGCGGTGCGTGCCGGGACTCTGCCGGTGCAACCGAGCGTTTTGGGTGAGTCTGCATCGATTCTGATGAAAAGCCACTAGTTTGGGCCCGAAAACACTGAAATTGACAGAAACACATGAAAAATGCATGTGCGGTGCGTGCCGGGACTCTGCCGGTGCAGCCGAGCCTTTTGGGTGAGTCTGCATGGATTCTGATGAAAAGCCACTAGTTTGGGCCCGAAAACACTGAAATTGACAGAAACACATGAAAATCCATGTACGGCGTGTGCCGTGACCCTGCCAGCGCAGCCGAACCTTTTGGGTGAGTCTACATCGCTTCTGATGAAAAGCCACTAGTTTGGGCCCAATAACACTGAAATTGACAGAAACACATGAAAAATGCATGTGCAGTGTGTGCCGGGACTCTGCCGGTGCAACCGAGCGTTTTGGGTGAGTCTGCATCGATTCTGATGAAAAGACACTAGTTTGGGCCCGAAAACACTGAAATTGACAGAAACACATAAAAAATGCATGTGCGGTGCGTGCCGGGACTCTGCCGGTGCAGCCGAGCGTTTTGGGTGAGTCTGCATCGATTCTAATGAAAAGCCACTAGTTTGGGCCCAATAACACTGAAATTGACAGAAACACATGAAAAATGCATGTGCGGTGCGTGCCGGGACTCTGCCGGTGCAGCCCAGCGTTTTGGGTGAGTCTGCATCGATTCTCATGAAAAGCCACTAGTTTGGGCCCGAAAACACTGAAATTGACAGAAACACATGAAAAATGCATGTGCGGTGCATGCCGGGACTCTGCCGGTGCAGCCCAGCGTATTGGGTGAGTCTGCATCGATTGCGATGAAAAGCCACTAGTTTGGGCCCGAAAACACTGAAATTGACAGAAACACATGAAAATGCATGTACGGCGTGCGCCGTGACCATGCGCAACCGAGCCTTTGGGGTGAGTCTTCATCGGTTCTGATGAAAAGCCACTAGTTTGGGCCCGAAAACACTGAAATTGACAGAAACACATGAAAAATGCATGTGCGGTGCGTGCCGGGACTCTGCCGGTGCAGCCGAGCGTTTTGGGTGAGTCTGCATCGGTTCTCTTGAAGAGCGACTAGTTTGGGCCCAATAACACTGAAATTGACAGAAACACATGAAAAATGCATGTGCGGTGCGTCCCGGGACTCTACCGGTGCAACCGAGCGTTTTGGGTGAGTCTGCATCGATTCTGATGAAAAGCCACTAGTTTGGGCCCGAAAACAATGAAATTGACAGAAACACATGAAAAATGCATGTGCGGTGCGTGCCGGGACTCTGCCGGGGCAGCCGAGCCTTTTGGGTGAGTCTGCATGGATTCTGATGAAAAGCCACTAGTTTGGGCCCGAAAACACTGAAATTGACAGAAACACATGAAAATGCATGTACGGCGTGCGCCGTGACCCTGCCAGCGCAGCCGAACCTTTTGGGTGAGTCTACATCGCTTCTGATGAAAAGCCACTAGTTTGGGCCCAATAACACTGAAATTGACAGAAACACATGAAAATGCATGTACGGCGTGCGCTGTGACCCTGCCAGTGCAGCCGAGCGTTTTGGGTGAGTCTGCATCGGTTCTCTTGAAGAGCGACTAGTTTGGGCCCAATAACACTGAAATTGACAGAAACACATGAAAAATGCATGTGCGGTGCGTGCCGGGACTCTTCCGGTGCAACCGAGCGTTTTGGGTGAGTCTACATCGCTTCTGATGAAAAGCCACTAGTTTTGGCCCAAAAACACTGAAATTGACAGAAACACATGAAAATGCATGTACGGTGTGCGCCGTGACCCTGCCAGCGCAGCCGAGCCTTTTGGGTGAGTCTGCATCGGTTCTGATGAAAAGCCACTGGTTTGGGCCCAAAAACACTGAAATTGACAGAAACACATGAAAATGCATGTACGGTGTGCGCCGTGACCCTGCCAGCGCAGCCGAGCCTTTGGGGTGAGTCTGCATCGCTTCTGATGAAAAGCCACTAGTTTGGGCCCAAAAACACTGAAATTGACAGAAACACATGAAAATGCATGTACGGTGTGCGCCATGACCCTGCCAGCGCAGCCGAGCCTGTTGTGTGAGTCTGCATCGGTTCTGATGAAAAGCCACTAGTTTGGGCCCAATAACACTGAAATTGACAGAAACACATGAAAATGCATGTACGGCTTGCGCCGTGACCCTGCCAGCGCAGCCGAGCCTTTGGGGTGAATCTGCATCGGTTCTGATGAAAAGCCACTAGTTTGGGCCCAATAACACTGAAATTGACAGAAACACATGAAAATGCATGTACGGCTTGCGCCGTGACCCTGCCAGCGCAGCCGAGCCTTTTGGGTGAGTCTGCATTGGTTCTGATGAAAAGCCACTAGTTTGGGCCCGAAAACACTGAAATTGACAGAAACACATGAAAAATGCATGTGCGGTGCATGCCGGGCCTCTGCCGGTGCAGCCCAGCGTTTTGGGTGAGTCTGCATCGATTGCGATGAAAAGCCACTAGTTTGGGCCCGAAAACACTGAAATTGACAGAAACACATGAAAATGCATGTACGGCGTGCGCCGTGACCCTGCGCAACCGAGCCTTTGGGGTGAGTCTTCATCGGTTCTGATGAAAAGCCACTAGTTTGGGCCCGAAAACACTGAAATTGACAGAAACACATGAAAAATGCATGTGCGGTGCGTGCCGGGACTCTGCCGGTGCAACCGAGCGTTTTGGGTGAGTCTGCATGGATTCTGATGAAAAGCCACTAGTTTGGGCCCGAAAACACTGAAATTGACAGAAACACATGAAAATGCATGTACGGCGTGCGCTGTGACCCTGCCAGTGCAGCCGAGCGTTTTGGGTGAGTCTGCATCGGTTCTCTTGAAGAGCGACTAGTTTGGGCCCAATAACACTGAAATTGACAGAAACACATGAAAACTGCATGTGCGGTGCGTGCCGGGACTCTGCCGGTGCAACCGAGCGTTTTGGGTGAGTCTGCATCGATTCTGATGAAAAGCCACTAGTTTGGGCCCAAAAACACTGAAATTGACAGAAACACATGAAAATGCATGTACGGTGTGCGCCGTGACCCTGCCAGCGCAGCCGAGCCTTTTGGGTGAGTCTGCATCGGTTCTGATGAAAAGCCACTGGTTTGGGCCCAAAAACACTGAAATTGACAGAAACACATGAAAATGCATGTACGGTGTGCGCCGTGACCCTGCCAGAGCAGCCGAGCCTTTGGGGTGAGTCTGCATCGCTTCTGATGAAAAGCCACTAGTTTGGGCCCGAAAACACTGAAATTGACAGAAACACATGAAAATGCATGTACGGCGTGCGCCGTGACCCTGCGCAACCGAGCCTTTGGGGTGAGTCTTCATCGGTTCTGATGAAAAGCCACTACTTTGGGCCCGAAAACACTGAAATTGACAGAAACACATGAAAAATGCATGTGCGGTGCGTGCCGGGACTGTGCCGGTGCAGCCGAGCGTTTTGGGTGAGTCTGCATCGGTTCTCTTGAAGAGCCACTAGTTTGGGCCCAATAACACTGAAATTGACAGAAACACATGAAAAATGCATGTGCGGTGCGTGCCGGGACTCTGCCGGTGCAACCGAGCGTTTTGGGTGAGTCTGCATGGATTCTGATGAAAAGCCACTAGTTTGGGCCCGAAAACACTGAAATTGACAGAAACACATGAAAAATGCATGTGCGGTGCGTGCCAGGACTCTGCCGGTGCAGCCCAGCGTTTTGGGTGAGTCTGCATCGATTCTGATGAAAAGCCACTAGTTTGGGCCCGAAAACACTGAAATTGACAAAAACACATGAAAAATGCATGTGCGGTGCGTGCCGGGACTCTGCCGGTGCAGCCGAGCCTTTTGGGTGAGTCTGCATGGATTCTGATGAAAAGCCACTAGTTTGGGCCCGAAAACACTGAAATTGACAGAAACACATGAAAATGCATGTACGGCGTGCGCTGTGACCCTGCCAGTGCAGCCGAGCGTTTTGGGTGAGTCTGCATCGGTTCTCTTGAAGAGCGACTAGTTTGGGCCCAATAACACTGAAATTGACAGAAACACATGAAAACTGCATGTGCGGTGCGTGCCGGGACTCTGCCGGTGCAACCGAGCGTTTTGGGTGAGTCTGCATCGATTCTGATGAAAAGCCACTAGTTTGGGCCCAAAAACACTGAAATTGACAGAAACACATGAAAATGCATGTACGGTGTGCGCCGTGACCCTGCCAGCGCAGCCGAGCCTTTTGGGTGAGTCTGCATCGGTTCTGATGAAAAGCCACTGGTTTGGGCCCAAAAACACTGAAATTGACAGAAACACATGAAAATGCATGTACGGTGTGCGCCGTGACCCTGCCAGCGCAGCCGAGCCTTTGGGGTGAGTCTGCATCGCTTCTGATGAAAAGCCACTAGTTTGGGCCCAAAAACACTGAAATTGACAGAAACACATGAAAATGCATGTACGGTGTGCGCCATGACCCTGCCAGCGCACCCGAGCCTTTTGGCTGCGTCTGCATCGGTTCTGATGAAAAGCCACTAGTTTGGGCCCAATAACACTGAAATTGACAGAAACACATGAAAATGCATGTACGGCTTGCGCCGTGACCCTGCCAGCGCAGCCGAGCCTTTGGGGTGAGTCTGCATCGGTTCTGATGAAAAGCCACTAGTTTGGGCCCAATAACACTGAAATTGACAGAAACACATGAAAATGCATGTACGGCTTGCGCCGTGACCCTGCCAGCGCAGCCGAGCCTTTGGGGTGAGTCTGCATCGGTTCTGATGAAAAGCCACTAGTTTGGGCCCAATAACACTGAAATTGACAGAAACACATGAAAAATGCATGTGCGGTGCGTGCCGGGACTCTGCCGGTGCAGCCGAGCGTTTTGGGTGAGTCTGCATCGGTTCTCTTGAAGAGCGACTAGTTTGGGCCCAATAACACTGAAATTGACAGAAACACATGAAAAATGCATGTGCGGTGCGTGCCGGGACTCTACCGGTGCAACCGAGCGTTTTGGGTGAGTCTGCATCGATTCTGATGAAAAGCCACTAGTTTGGGCCCGAAAACACTGAAATTGACAGAAACACATGAAAAATGCATGTGCGGTGCGTGCCGGGACTCTGCCGGTGCAGCCGAGCGTTTTGGGTGAGTCTGCATCGATTCTGATGAAAAGCCACTAGTTTGGGCCCGAAAACACTGAAATTGACAGAAACACATGAAAAATGCATGTGCGGTGCGTGCCGGGACTCTGCCGGGGCAGCCGAGCCTTTTGGGTGAGTCTGCATGGATTCTGATGAAAAGCCACTAGTTTGGGCCCGAAAACACTGAAATTGACAGAAACACATGAAAATGCATGTACGGCGTGCGCCGTGACCCTGCCAGCGCAGCCGAACCTTTTGGGTGAGTCTACATCGCTTCTGATGAAAAGCCACTAGTTTGGGCCCTATAACACTGAAATTGACAGAAACACATGAAAATGCATGTACGGCGTGCGGTGTGACCCTGCCAGTGCAGCCGAGCGTTTTGGGTGAGGGTGCATCGGTTCTCTTGAAGAGCGACTAGTTTGGGCCCAATAACACTGAAATTGACAGAAACACATGAAAAATGCATGTGCGGTGCGTGCCGGGACTCTGCCGGTGCAACCGAGCGTTTTGGGTGAGTCTGCATCGATTCTGATGAAAAGCCACTAGTTTGGGCCCAAAAACACTGAAATTGACAGAAACACATGAAAATGCATGTACGGTGTGCGCCGTGACCCTGCCAGCGCAGCCGAGCCTTTTGGGTGAGTCTGCATCGGTTCTGATGAAAAGCCACTGGTTTGGGCCCAAAAACACTGAAATTGACAGAAACACATGAAAATGCATGTACGGTGTGCGCCGTGACCCTGCCAGCGCAGCCGAGCCTTTGGGGTGAGTCTGCATCGCTTCTGATGAAAAGCCACTAGTTTGGGCCCAAAAACACTGAAATTGACAGAAACACATGAAAATGCATGTACGGTGTGCGCCATGACCCTGCCAGCGCAGCCGAGCCTGTTGTGTGAGTCTGCATCGGTTCTGATGAAAAGCCACTAGTTTGGGCCCAATAACACTGAAATTGACAGAAACACATGAAAATGCATGTACGGCTTGCGCCGTGACCCTGCCAGCGCAGCCGAGCCTTTGGGGTGAGTCTGCATCGGTTCTGATGAAAAGCCACTAGTTTGGGCCCAATAACACTGAAATTGACAGAAACACATGAAAATGCATGTACGGCTTGCGCCGTGACCCTGCCAGCGCAGCCGAGCCTTTTGGGTGAGTCTGCATTGGTTCTGATGAAAAGCCACTAGTTTGGGCCCGAAAACACTGAAATTGACAGAAACACATGAAAAATGCATGTGCGGTGCATGCCGGGACTCTGCCGGTGCAGCCCAGCGTTTTGGGTGAGTCTGCATCGATTGCGATGAAAAGCCACTAGTTTGGGCCCGAAAACACTGAAATTGACAGAAACACATGAAAATGCATGTACGGCGTGCGCCGTGACCCTGCGCAACCGAGCCTTTGGGGTGAGTCTTCATCGGTTCTGATGAAAAGCCACTAGTTTGGGCCCGAAAACACTGAAATTGACAGAAACACATGAAAATGCATGTACGGCGTGCGCCGTGACCCTGCCAGCGCAGCCGAACCTTTTGGGTGAGTCTACATCGCTTCTGATGAAAAGCCACTAGTTTGGGCCCAATAACACTGAAATTGACAGAAACACATGAAAATGCATGTACGGCGTGCGCTGTGACCCTGCCAGTGCAGCCGAGCGTTTTGGGTGAGTCTGCATCGGTTCTCTTGAAGAGCGACTAGTTTGGGCCCAATAACACTGAAATTGACAGAAACACATGAAAACTGCATGTGCGGTGCGTGCCGGGACTCTGCCGGTGCAACCGAGCGTTTTGGGTGAGTCTGCATCGATTCTGATGAAAAGCCACTAGTTTGGGCCCAAAAACACTGAAATTGACAGAAACACATGAAAATGCATGTACGGTGTGCGCCGTGACCCTGCCAGCGCAGCCGAGCCTTTTGGGTGAGTCTGCATCGGTTCTGATGAAAAGCCACTGGTTTGGGCCCAAAAACACTGAAATTGACAGAAACACATGAAAATGCATGTACGGCGTGCGCCGTGACCCTGCCAGCGCAGCCGAACCTTTTGGGTGAGTCTACATCGCTTCTGATGAAAAGCCACTAGTTTGGGCCCAATAACACTGAAATTGACAGAAACACATGAAAATGCATGTACGGCGTGCGCTGTGACCCTGCCAGTGCAGCCGAGCGTTTTGGGTGAGTCTGCATCGGTTCTCTTGAAGAGCGACTAGTTTGGGCCCAATAACACTGAAATTGACAGAAACACATGAAAACTGCATGTGCGGTGCATGCCGGGACTCTGCCGGTGCAACCGAGCGTTTTGGGTGAGTCTGCATCGATTCTGATGAAAAGCCACTAGTTTGGGCCCAAAAACACTGAAATTGACAGAAACACATGAAAATGCATGTACGGTGTGCGCCGTGACCCTGCCAGCGCAGCCGAGCCTTTTGGGTGAGTCTGCATCGGTTCTGATGAAAAGCCACTGGTTTGGGCCCAAAAACACTGAAATTGACAGAAACACATGAAAATGCATGTACGGTGTGCGCCGTGACCCTGCCAGCGCAGCCGAGCCTTTGGGGTGAGTCTGCATCGCTTCTGATGAAAAGCCACTAGTTTGGGCCCAAAAACACTGAAATTGACAGAAACACATGAAAATGCATGTACGGTGTGCGCCATGACCCTGCCAGCGCAGCCGAGCCTTTTGGCTGCGTCTGCATCGGTTCTGATGAAAAGCCACTAGTTTGGGCCCAATAACACTGAAATTGACAGAAACACATGAAAATGCATGTACGGCTTGCGCCGTGACCCTGCCAGCGCAGCCGAGCCTTTGGGGTGAGTCTGCATCGGTTCTGATGAAAAGCCACTAGTTTGGGCCCAATAACACTGAAATTGACAGAAACACATGAAAATGCATGTACGGCTTGCGCCGTGACCCTGCCAGCGCAGCCGAGCCTTTGGGGTGAGTCTGCATCGGTTCTGATGAAAAGCCACTAGTTTGGGCCCAATAACACTGAAATTGACAGAAACACATGAAAAATGCATGTGCGGTGCGTGCCGGGACTCTGCCGGTGCAGCCGAGCGTTTTGGGTGAGTCTGCATCGGTTCTCTTGAAGAGCGACTAGTTTGGGCCCAATAACACTGAAATTGACAGAAACACATGAAAAATGCATGTGCGGTGCGTGCCGGGACTCTGCCGGTGCAGCCGAGCGTTTTGGGTGAGTCTGCATCGATTCTGATGAAAAGCCACTAGTTTGGGCCCGAAAACACTGAAATTGACAGAAACACATGAAAAATGCATGTGCGGTGCGTGCCGGGACTCTGCCGGGGCAGCCGAGCCTTTTGGGTGAGTCTGCATGGATTCTGATGAAAAGCCACTAGTTTGGGCCCGAAAACACTGAAATTGACAGAAACACATGAAAATGCATGTACGGCGTGCGCCGTGACCCTGCCAGCGCAGCCGAGCGTTTTGGGTGAGTCTGCATCGATTCTGATGAAAAGCCACTAGTTTGGGCCCAATAACACTGAAATTGACAGAAACACATGAAAATGCATGTACGGCGTGCGCTGTGACCCTGCCAGTGCAGCCGAGCGTTTTGGGTGAGGGTGCATCGGTTCTCTTGAAGAGCGACTAGTTTGGGCCCAATAACACTGAAATTGACAGAAACACATGAAAAATGCATGTGCGGTGCGTGCCGGGACTCTGCCGGTGCAACCGAGCGTTTTGGGTGAGTCTGCATCGATTCTGATGAAAAGCCACTAGTTTGGGCCCAAAAACACTGAAATTGACAGAAACACATGAAAATGCATGTACGGTGTGCGCCGTGACCCTGCCAGCGCAGCCGAGCCTTTTGGGTGAGTCTGCATCGGTTCTGATGAAAAGCCACTGGTTTGGGCCCAAAAACACTGAAATTGACAGAAACACATGAAAATGCATGTACGGTGTGCGCCGTGACCCTGCCAGCGCAGCCGAGCCTTTGGGGTGAGTCTGCATCGCTTCTGATGAAAAGCCACTAGTTTGGGCCCAAAAACACTGAAATTGACAGAAACACATGAAAATGCATGTACGGTGTGCGCCATGACCCTGCCAGCGCAGCCGAGCCTGTTGTGTGAGTCTGCATCGGTTCTGATGAAAAGCCACTAGTTTGGGCCCAATAACACTGAAATTGACAGAAACACATGAAAATGCATGTACGGCTTGCGCCGTGACCCTGCCAGCGCAGCCGAGCCTTTGGGGTGAGTCTGCATCGGTTCTGATGAAAAGCCACTAGTTTGGGCCCAATAACACTGAAATTGACAGAAACACATGAAAATGCATGTACGGCTTGCGCCGTGACCCTGCCAGCGCAGCCGAGCCTTTTGGGTGAGTCTGCATTGGTTCTGATGAAAAGCCACTAGTTTGGGCCCGAAAACACTGAAATTGACAGAAACACATGAAAAATGCATGTGCGGTGCATGCCGGGACTCTGCCGGTGCAGCCCAGCGTTTTGGGTGAGTCTGCATCGATTGCGATGAAAAGCCACTAGTTTGGGCCCGAAAACACTGAAATTGACAGAAACACATGAAAATGCATGTACGGCGTGCGCCGTGACCCTGCGCAACCGAGCCTTTGGGGTGAGTCTTCATCGGTTCTGATGAAAAGCCACTAGTTTGGGCCCGAAAACACTGAAATTGACAGAAACACATGAAAAATGCATGTGCGGTGCGTGCCGGGACTCTGCCGGTGCAGCCGAGCGTTTTGGGTGAGTCTGCATCGGTTCTCTTGAAGAGCCACTAGTTTGGGCCCAATAACACTGAAATTGACAGAAACACATGAAAAATGCATGTGCGGTGCGTGCCGGGACTCTGCCGGTGCAACCGAGCGTTTTGGGTGAGTCTGCATCGATTCTGATGAAAAGCCACTAGTTTGGGCCCGAAAACACTGAAATTGACAGAAACACATGAAAAATGCATGTGCGGTGCGTGCCGGGACTCTGCCGGTGCAGCCGAGCGTTTTGGGTGAGTCTGCATCGATTCTGATGAAAAGCCACTAGTTTGGGCCCAAAAACACTGAAATTGACAGAAACACATGAAAATGCATGTACGGTGTGCGCCGTGACCCTGCCAGCGCAGCCGAGCCTTTTGGGTGAGTCTGCATCGGTTCTGATGAAAAGCCACTGGTTTGGGCCCAAAAACACTGAAATTGACAGAAACACATGAAAATGCATGTACGGTGTGCGCCGTGACCCTGCCAGCGCAGCCGAGCCTTTGGGGTGAGTCTGCATCGCTTCTGATGAAAAGCCACTAGTTTGGGCCCAAAAACACTGAAATTGACAGAAACACATGAAAATGCATGTACGGTGTGCGCCATGACCCTGCCAGCGCAGCCGAGCCTTTTGGCTGCGTCTGCATCGGTTCTGATGAAAAGCCACTAGTTTGGGCCCAATAACACTGAAATTGACAGAAACACATGAAAATGCATGTACGGCTTGCTCCGTGACCCTGCCAGCGCAGCCGAGCCTTTGGGGTGAGTCTGCATCGGTTCTGATGAAAAGCCACTAGTTTGGGCCCAATAACACTGAAATTGACAGAAACACATGAAAATGCATGTACGGCTTGCGCCGTGACCCTGCCAGCGCAGCCGAGCCTTTGGGGTGAGTCTGCATCGGTTCTGATGAAAAGCCCCTAGTTTGGGCCCAATAACACTGAAATTGACAGAAACACATGAAAAATGCATGTGCGGTGCGTGCCGGGACTCTGCCGGTGCAGCCGAGCGTTTTGGGTGAGTCTGCATCGGTTCTCTTGAAGAGCGACTAGTTTGGGCCCAATAACACTGAAATTGACAGAAACACATGAAAAATGCATGTGCGGTGCGTGCCGGGACTCTGCCGGTGCAACCGAGCGTTTTGGGTGAGTCTGCATGGATTCTGATGAAAAGCCACTAGTTTGGGCCCGAAAACACTGAAATTGACAGAAACACATGAAAACTGCATGTGCGGTGCGTGCCGGGACTCTGCCGGTGCAGCCGAGCGTTTTGGGTGAGTCTGCATCGATTCTGATGAAAAGCCACTAGTTTGGGCCCAATAACACTGAAATTGACAGAAACACATGAAAAATGCATGTGCGGTGCGTGCCGGGACTCTGCCGGTGCAGCCGAGCGTTTTGGGTGAGTCTGCATCGATTCTGATGAAAAGCCACTAGTTTGGGCCTGTAAACACTGAAATTGACAGAAACACATGAAAAATTCATGTGCGGTGCGTGCCGGGACTCTGCCGGTGCAGCCGAGCCTTTTGGGTGAGTCTGCATCGATTCTGATGAAAAGCCACTAGTTTGGGCCCGAAAACACTGAAATTGACAGAAACACATGAAAATGCATGTATGGCGTGCGCCGTGACCCTGCCAGCGCAGCCGAACCTTTTGGGTGAGTCTACATCGCTTCTGATGAAAAGCCACTAGTTTGGGCCCAATAACACTGAAATTGACAGAAACACATGAAAATGCATGTACGGCGTGCGCCATGACCCTGCCAGTGCAGCCGAGCGTTTTGGGTGAGTCTGCATCGGTTCTGACGAAAAGCCACTAGTTTGGGCCCGAAAACACTGAAATTGACAGAAACACATGAAAATGCATGTACGGCGTGCGCCGTGACCCTGCCAGTGCAGCCGAGCGTTTTGGGTGAGTCTGCATCGGTTCTGACGAAAAGCCAGTAGTTTGGGCCCAATAACACTGAAATTGACAGAAACACATGAAAATGCATGTACGGCGTGCGCCGTGACCCTGCGCAACCGAGCCTTTGGGGTGAGTCTTCATCGGTTCTGACGAAAAGCCACTAGTTTGGGCCCAATAACACTGAAATTGACAGAAACACATGAAAATGCATGTACGGCGTGCGCCGTGACCCTGCCAGTGCAGCCGAGCCTTTTGGGTGAGTCTGCATCGGTTCTGACGAAAAGCCAGTAGTTTGGGCCCAATAACGATGAAATTGACAGAAACACATGAAAATGCATGTACGGCGTGCGCCGTGACCCTGCGCAACCGAGCCTTTGGGGTGAGTCTTCATCGGTTCTGATGAAAAGCCACTAGTTTGGGCCCAATAACACTGAAATTGAAAGAAACACATGAAAATGCATGTACGGTGTGCGCCGTGACCCTGCCGGCGCAGCCGAGCCTTTAGGGTGAGTCTGCATCGGTTCCGATGAAAAGCCACTAGTTTGGGCCCCAAAACACTGAAATTGACAGAAACACATGAAAAATGCATGTGCGGTGCGTGCCGGAACTCTGCCAGTGCAGCCGAGCGTTTTGGGTGAGTCTGCATCGATTCTGTTGAAGAGCGACTAGTTTGGGCCCAAAAACACTGAAATTGACAGAAACACATGAAAAATGCATGTGCGGTGTGTGCCGGGACTCTGCCGGTGCAACCGAGCGTTTTGGGTGAGTCTGCATCGATTCTGATGAAAAGACACTAGTTTGGGCCCGAAAACACTGAAATTGACAGAAACACATAAAAATGCATGTACGGTGTGCGCCGTGACCCTGCCAGCGCAGCCGAACCTTTTGGGTGAGTCTACATCGCTTCTGATGAAAAGCCACTAGTTTGGGCCCAATAACACTGAAATTGACAGAAACACATGAAAATGCATGTACGGCGTGCGCTGTGACCCTGCCAGTGCAGCCGAGCGTTTTGGGTGAGTCTGCATCGGTTCTCTTGAAGAGCGACTAGTTTGGGCCCAATAACACTGAAATTGACAGAAACACATGAAAAATGCATGTGCGGTGCGTGCCGGGACTCTGCCGGTGCAACCGAGCGTTTTGGGTGAGTCTGCACCGATTCTGATGAAAAGCCACTAGTTTGGGCCCAAAAACACTGAAATTGACAGAAACACATGAAAATGCATGTACGGTGTGCGCCGTGACCCTGCCAGCGCAGCCGAGCCTTTTGGGTGAGTCTGCATCGGTTCTCTTGAAAAGCCACTGGTTTGGGCCCAAAAACACTGAAATTGACAGAAACACATGAAAATGCATGTACGGTGTGCGCCGTGACCCTGCCAGCGCAGCCGAGCCTTTGGGGTGAGTCTGCATCGCTTCTGATGAAAAGCCACTAGTTTGGGCCCAAAAACACTGAAATTGACAGAAACACATGAAAATGCATGTACGGTGTGCGCCATGACCCTGCCAGCGCAGCCGAGCCTGTTGTGTGAGTCTGCATCGGTTCTGATGAAAAGCCACTAGTTTGGGCCCAATAACACTGAAATTGACAGAAACACATGAAAATGCATGTACGGCTTGCGCCGTGACCCTGCCAGCGCAGCCGAGCCTTTGGGGTGAGTCTGCATCGGTTCTGATGAAAAGCCACTAGTTTGGGCCCAATAACACTGAAATTGACAGAAACACATGAAAATGCATGTACGGCTTGCGCCGTGACCCTGCCAGCGCAGCCGAGCCTTTTGGGTGAGTCTGCATTGGTTCTGATGAAAAGCCACTAGTTTGGGCCCGAAAACACTGAAATTGACAGAAACACATGAAAAATGCATGTGCGGTGCATGCCGGGACTCTGCCGGTGCAGCCCAGCGTTTTGGGTGAGTCTGCATCGATTGCGATGAAAAGCCACTAGTTTGGGCCCGAAAACACTGAAATTGACAGAAACACATGAAAATGCATGTACGGCGTGCGCCGTGACCCTGCGCAACCGAGCCTTTGGGGTGAGTCTTCATCGGTTCTGATGAAAAGCCACTAGTTTGGGCCCGAAAACACTGAAATTGACAGAAACACATGAAAAATGCATGTGCGGTGCGTGCCGGGACTCTGCCGGTGCAGCCGAGCGTTTTGGGTGAGTCTGCATCGGTTCTCTTGAAGAGCCACTAGTTTGGGCCCAATAACACTGAAATTGACAGAAACACATGAAAAACTCATGTGCGGTGCGTGCCGGGACTCTGCCGGTGCAACCGAGCGTTTTGGGTGAGTCTGCATCGATTCTGATGAAAAGCCACTAGTTTGGGCCCGAAAACACTGAAATTGACAGAAACACATGAAAAATGCATGTGCGGTGCGTGCCGGGACTCTGCCGGTGCAGCCGAGCGTTTTGGGTGAGTCTGCATCGATTCTGATGAAAAGCCACTAGTTTGGGCCCGAAAACACTGAAATTGACAGAAACACATGAAAAATGCATGTGCGGTGCGTGCCGGGACTCTGCCGGTGCAGCCGAGCCTTTTGGGTGAGTCTGCATCGATTCTGATGTAAAGCCACTAGTTTGGGCCCGAAAACACTGAAATTGACAGAAACACATGAAAATGCATGTACGGCGTGCGCCGTGACCCTGCCAGCGCAGCCGAACCTTTTGGGTGAGTCTACATCGCTTCTGATGAAAAGCCACTAGTTTGGGCCCAATAACACTGAAATTGACAGAAACACATGAAAATGCATGTACGGCGTGCGCTGTGACCCTGCCAGTGCAGCCGAGCGTTTTGGGTGAGTCTGCATCGGTTCTCTTGAAGAGCGACTAGTTTGGGCCCAATAACACTGAAATTGACAGAAACACATGAAAACTGCATGTGCGGTGCGTGCCGGGACTCTGCCGGTGCAACCGAGCGTTTTGGGTGAGTCTGCATCGATTCTGATGAAAAGCCACTAGTTTGGGCCCAAAAACACTGAAATTGACAGAAACACATGAAAATGCATGTACGGTGTGCGCCGTGACCCTGCCAGCGCAGCCGAGCCTTTTGGGTGAGTCTGCATCGGTTCTGATGAAAAGCCACTGGTTTGGGCCCAAAAACACTGAAATTGACAGAAACACATGAAAATGCATGTACGGTGTGCGCCGTGACCCTGCCAGCGCAGCCGAGCCTTTGGGGTGAGTCTGCATCGCTTCTGATGAAAAGCCACTAGTTTGGGCCCAAAAACACTGAAATTGACAGAAACACATGAAAATGCATGTACGGTGTGCGCCATGACCCTGCCAGCGCAGCCGAGCCTTTTGGGTGAGTCTGCATCGGTTCTGATGAAAAGCCACTAGTTTGGGCCCAATAACACTGAAATTGACAGAAACACATGAAAATGCATGTACGGCTTGCGCCGTGACCCTGCCAGCGCAGCCGAGCCTTTGGGGTGAGTCTGCATCGGTTCTGATGAAAAGCCACTAGTTTGGGCCCAATAACACTGAAATTGACAGAAACACATGAAAATGCATGTACGGCTTGCGCCGTGACCCTGCCAGCGCAGCCGAGCCTTTTGGGTGAGTCTGCATCGGTTCTGATGAAAAGCCACTAGTTTGGGCCCGAAAACACTGAAATTGACAGAAACACATGAAAAATGCATGTGCGGTGCGTGCCGGGACTCTGCCGGTGCAGCCGAGCGTTTTGGGTGAGTCTGCATCGGTTCTCTTGAAGAGCGACTAGTTTTGGCCCAATAACACTGAAATTGACAGAAACACATGAAAAATGCATGTGCGGTGCGTGCCGGGACTCTGCCGGTGCAACCGAGCGTTTTGGGTGAGTCTGCATCGATTCTGATGAAAAGCCACTAGTTTGGGCCCGAAAACACTGAAATTGACAGAAACACATGAAAACTGCATGTGCGGTGCGTGCCGGGACTCTGCCGGTGCAGCCGAGCGTTTTGGGTGAGTCTGCATCGATTCTGATGAAAAGCCACTAGTTTGGGCCCAATAACACTGAAATTGACAGAAACACATGAAAAATGCATGTGCGGTGCGTGCCGGGACTCTGCCGGTGCAGCCGAGCGTTTTGGGTGAGTCTGCATCGATTCTGATGAAAAGCCACTAGTTTGGGCCTGTAAACACTGAAATTGACAGAAACACATGAAAAATGCATGTGCGGTGCGTGCCGGGACTCTGCCGGTGCAGCCGAGCCTTTTGGGTGAGTCTGCATGGATTCTGATGAAAAGCCACTAGTTTGGGCCCGAAAACACTGAAATTGACAGAAACACATGAAAATGCATGTATGGCGTGCGCCGTGACCCTGCCAGCGCAGCCGAACCTTTTGGGTGAGTCTACATCGCTTCTGATGAAAAGCCACTAGTTTGGGCCCAATAACACTGAAATTGACAGAAACACATGAAAATGCATGTACGGCGTGCGCCATGACACTGCCAGTGCAGCCGAGCGTTTTGGGTGAGTCTGCATCGGTTCTGACGAAAAGCCACTAGTTTGGGCCCGAAAACACTGAAATTGACAGAAACACATGAAAATGCATGTACGTCGTGCACCGTGACCCTGCCAGTGCAGCCGAGCGTTTTGGGTGAGTCTGCATCGGTTCTGACGAAAAGCCAGTAGTTTGGGCCCAATAACACTGAAATTGACAGAAACATATGAAAATGCATGTACGGCGTGCGCCGTGACCCTGCGCAACCGAGCCTTTGGGGTGAGTCTTCATCGGTTCTGACGAAAAGCCACTAGTTTGGGCCCAATAACACTGAAATTGACAGAAACACATGAAAATGCATGTACGGCGTGCGCCGTGACCCTGCCAGTGCAGCCGAGCCTTTTGGGTGAGTCTGCATCGGTTCTGACGAAAAGCCAGTAGTTTGGGCCCAATAACACTGAAATTGACAGAAACACATGAAAATGCATGTACGGCGTGCGCCGTGACCCTGCGCAACCGAGCCTTTGGGGTGAGTCTTCATCTGTTCTGATGAAAAGCCACTAGTTTGGGCCCAATAACACTGAAATTGAAAGAAACACATGAAAATGCATGTACGGTGTGCGCCGTGACCCTGCCGGCGCAGCCGAGCCTTTAGGGTGAGTCTGCATCGGTTCCGATGAAAAGCCACTAGTTTGGGCCACAAAACACTGAAATTGACAGAAACACATGAAAAATGCATGTGCGGTGCGTACCGGGACTCTGCCAGTGCAGCCGAGCGTTTTGGGTGAGTCTGCATCGATTCTCTTGAAGAGCGACTAGTTTGGGCCCAAAAACACTGAAATTGACAGAAACACATGAAAAATGCATGTGCGGTGTGTGCCGGGACTCTGCCGGTGCAACCGAGCGTTTTGGGTGAGTCTGCATTGATTCTGATGAAAAGACACTAGTTTGGGCCCGAAAACACTGAAATTGACAGAAACACATAAAAATGCATGTACGGTGTGCGCCGTGACCCTGCCAGCGCAGCCGAGCCTTTGGGGTGAGTCTGCATGGCTTCTGATGAAAAGCCACTAGTTTGGGCCCAAAAACACTGAAATTGACAGAAACACATGAAAATGCATGTACGGTGTGCGCCATGACCCTGCCAGCGCAGCCGAACCTGTTGTGTGAGTCTGCATCGGTTCTGATGAAAAGCCACTAGTTTGGGCCCAATAACACTGAAATTGACAGAAACACATGAAAATGCATGTACGGCTTGCGCCGTGACCCTGCCAGCGCAGCCGAGCCTTTTGGGTGAGTCTGCATCGGTTCTGATGAAAAGCCACTAGTTTGGGCCCGAAAACACTGAAATTGACAGAAACACATGAAAAATGCATGTGCGGTGCGTGCCGGGACTCTGCCAGTGCAGCCGAGCGTTTTGGGTGAGTCTGCATCGATTCTCTTGAAGAGCGACTAGTTTGGGCCCAAAAACACTGAAATTGACAGAAACACATGAAAAATGCATGTGCGGTGTGTGCCGGGACTCTGCCGGTGCAACCGACCGTTTTGGCTGAGTCTGCATCGATTCTGATGAAAAGACACTAGTTTGGGCCCGAAAACACTGAAATTGACAGAAACACATAAAAAATGCATGTGCGGTGCGTGCCGGGACTCTGCCGGTGCAGCCCAGCGTTTTGGGTGAGTCTGCATCGATTCTCATGAAAAGCCACTAGTTTGGGCCCGAAAACACTGAAATTGACAGAAACACATGAAAAATGCATGTGCGGTGCATGCCGGGACTCTGCCGGTGCAGCCCAGCGTTTTGGGTGAGTCTGCATCGATTGCGATGAAAAGCCACTAGTTTGGGCCCGAAAACACTGAAATTGACAGAAACACATGAAAATGCATGTACGGCGTGCGCCGTGACCCTGCGCAACCGAGCCTTTGGGGTGAGTCTTCATCGGTTCTGATGAAAAGCCACTAGTTTGGGCCCGAAAACACTGAAATTGACAGAAACACATGAAAAATGCATGTGCGGTGCGTGCCGGGACTCTGCCGGTGCAGCCCAGCGTTTTGGGTGAGTCTGCATCGGTTCTCTTGAAGAGCGACTAGTTTGGGCCCAATAACACTGAAATTGACAGAAACACATGAAAAATGCATGTTTGGTGCGTGCCGGGACTCTGCCAATGCAACCGAGCGTTTTGGGTGAGTCTGCATCGATTCTGATGAAAAGCCACTAGTTTGGGCCCGAAAACACTGAAATTGACAGAAACACATGAAAAATGCATGTGCGGTGCGTGCCGGGACTCTGCCGGTGCAGCCGAGCGTTTTGGGTGAGTCTGCATCGATTCTGATGAAAAGCCACTAGTTTGGGCCCGAAAACACTGAAATTGACAGAAACACATGAAAAATGCATGTGCGGTGCGTGCCGGGACTCTGCCGGTGCAGCCGAGCCTTTTGGGTGAGTCTGCATGGATTCTGATGAAAAGCCACTAGTTTGGGCCCGAAAACACTGAAATTGACAGAAACACATGAAAATGCATGTACGGCGTGCGCCGTGACCCTGCCAGCGCAGCCGAACCTTTTGGGTGAGTCTACATCGCTTCTGATGAAAAGCCACTAGTTTGGGCCCAATAACACTGAAATTGACAGAAACACATGAAAATGCATGTACGGCGTGCGCTGTGACCCTGCCAGTGCAGCCGAGCGTTTTGGGTGAGTCTGCATCGGTTCTCTTGAAGAGCGACTAGTTTGGGCCCAATAACACTGAAATTGACAGAAACACATGAAAAATGCATGTGCGGTGCGTGCCGGGACTCTGCCGGTGCAACCGAGCGTTTTGGGTGAGTCTGCATCGATTCTGATGAAAAGCCACTAGTTTGGGCCCAAAAACACTGAAATTGACAGAAACACATGAAAATGCATGTACGGCGTGCGCCGTGACCCTGCCAGCGCAGCCGAACCTTTTGTGTGAGTCTGCATCGGTTCTGATGAAAAGCCACTAGTTTGGGCCCAATAACACTGAAATTGACAGAAACACATGAAAATGCATGTACGGCTTGCGCCGTGACCCTGCCAGCGCAGCCGAGCCTTTGGGGTGAGTCTGCATCGGTTCTGATGAAAAGCCACTAGTTTGGGCCCAATAACACTGAAATTGACAGAAACACATGAAAATGCATGTACGGCTTGCGCCGTGACCCTGCCAGCGCAGCCGAGCCTTTTGGGTGAGTCTGCATCGGTTCTGATGAAAAGCCACTAGTTTGGGCCCGAAAACACTGAAATTGACAGAAACACATGAAAAATGCATGTGCGGTGCGTGCCGGGACTCTGCCGGTGCAGCCGAGTTTTTTGGGTGAGTCTGCATCGGTTCTCTTGAAGAGCGACTAGTTTGGGCGCAATAACACTGAAATTGACAGAAACACATGAAAAATGCATGTTTGGTGCGTGCCGGGACTCTGCCAGTGCAACCAAGCGTTTTGGGTGAGTCTGCATCGATTCTGATGAAAAGCCACTAGTTTGGGCCCAATAACACTGAAATTGACAGAAACACATGAAAATGCATGTACGGCGTGCGCCGTGACCCTGCGCAACCGAGCCTTTGGGGTGAGTCTTCATCGGTTCTGACGAAAAGCCACTAGTTTGGGCCCAATAACACTGAAATTGACAGAAACACATGAAAATGCATGTACGGCGTGCGCCGTGACCCTGCCAGTGCAGCCGAGCCTTTTGGGTGAGTCTGCATCGGTTCTGACGAAAAGCCAGTAGTTTGGGCCCAATAACACTGAAATTGACAGAAACACATGAAAATGCATGTACGGCGTGCGCAGTGACCCTGCGCAACCGAGCCTTTAGGGTGAGTCTGCATCGGTTCCGATGAAAAGCCACTAGTTTGGGCCCCAAAACACTGAAATTGACAGAAACACATGAAAAATGCATGTGCGGTGCGTGCCGGGACTCTGCCAGTGCAGCCGAACCTTTTGTGTGAGTCTGCATCGGTTCTGATGAAAAGCCACTAGTTTGGGCCCAATAACACTGAAATTGACAGAAACACATGAAAATGCATGTACGGCTTGCGCCGTGACCCTGCCAGCGCAGCCGAGCCTTTGGGGTGAGTCTGCATCGGTTCTGATGAAAAGCCACTAGTTTGGGCCCAATAACACTGAAATTGACAGAAACACATGAAAATGCATGTACGGCTTGCGCCGTGACCCTGCCAGCGCAGCCGAGCCTTTTGGGTGAGTCTGCATCGGTTCTGATGAAAAGCCACTAGTTTGGGCCCGAAAACACTGAAATTGACAGAAACACATGAAAAATGCATGTGCGGTGCGTGCCGGGACTCTGCCGGTGCAGCCGAGTTTTTTGGGTGAGTCTGCATCGGTTCTCTTGAAGAGCGACTAGTTTGGGCGCAATAACACTGAAATTGACAGAAACACATGAAAAATGCATGTTTGGTGCGTGCCGGGACTCTGCCAGTGCAACCAAGCGTTTTGGGTGAGTCTGCATCGATTCTGATGAAAAGCCACTAGTTTGGGCCCAATAACACTGAAATTGACAGAAACACATGAAAATGCATGTACGGCGTGCGCCGTGACCCTGCGCAACCGAGCCTTTGGGGTGAGTCTTCATCGGTTCTGACGAAAAGCCACTAGTTTGGGCCCAATAACACTGAAATTGACAGAAACACATGAAAATGCATGTACGGCGTGCGCCGTGACCCTGCCAGTGCAGCCGAGCCTTTTGGGTGAGTCTGCATCGGTTCTGACGAAAAGCCAGTAGTTTGGGCCCAATAACACTGAAATTGACAGAAACACATGAAAATGCATGTACGGCGTGCGCAGTGACCCTGCGCAACCGAGCCTTTAGGGTGAGTCTGCATCGGTTCCGATGAAAAGCCACTAGTTTGGGCCCCAAAACACTGAAATTGACAGAAACACATGAAAAATGCATGTGCGGTGCGTGCCGGGACTCTGCCAGTGCAGCCGAGCGTTTTGGGTGAGTCTGCATCGATTCTCTTGAAGAGCGACTAGTTTGGGCCCAAAAACACTGAAATTGACAGAAACACATGAAAAATGCATGTGCGGTGCGTGCCGGGACTCTGCCGGTGCAACCGAGCGTTTTGGGTGAGTCTGCATCGATTCTGATGAAAAGACACTAGTTTGGGCCCGAAAACACTGAAATTGACAGAAACACATAAAAATGCATGTACGGTGTGCGCCGTGACCCTGCCAGCGCAGCCGAGCCTTTGGGGTGAGTCTGCATCGCTTCTGATGAAAAGCCACTAGTTTGGGCCCAAAAACACTGAAATTGACAGAAACACATGAAAATGCATGTACGGTGTGCGCCATGACCCTGCCAGCGCAGCCGAACCTGTTGTGTGAGTCTGCATCGGTTCTGATGAAAAGCCACTAGTTTGGGCCCAATAACACTGAAATTGACAGAAACACATGAAAATGCATGTACGGCTTGCGCCGTGACCCTGCCAGCGCAGCCGAGCCTTTGGGGTGAGTCTGCATCGGTTCTGATGAAAAGCCACTAGTTTGGGCCCAATAACACTGAAATTGACAGAAACACATGAAAATGCATGTACGGCTTGCGCCGTGACCCTGCCAGCGCAGCCGAGCCTTTTGGGTGAGTCTGCATCGGTTCTGATGAAAAGCCACTAGTTTGGGCCCGAAAACACTGAAATTGACAGAAACACATGAAAAATGCATGTGCGGTGCGTGCCGGGACTCTGCCAGTGCAGCCGAGCGTTTTGGGTGAGTCTGCATCGATTCTCTTGAAGAGCGACTAGTTTGGGCCCAAAAACACTGAAATTGACAGAAACACATGAAAAATGCATGTGCCGTGTGTGCCGGGACTCTGCCGGTGCAACCGACCGTTTTGGCTGAGTCTGCATCGATTCTGATGAAAAGACACTAGTTTGGGCCCGAAAACACTGAAATTGACAGAAACACATAAAAAATGCATGTGCGGTGCGTGCCGGGACTCTGCCGGTGCAGCCGAGCGTTTTGGGTGAGTCTGCATCGATTCTGATGAAAAGCCACTAGTTTGGGCCCAATAACACTGAAATTGACAGAAACACATGAAAAATGCATGTGCGGTGCGTGCCGGGACTCTGCCGGTGCAGCCCAGCGTTTTGGGTGAGTCTGCATCGATTCTCATGAAAAGCCACTAGTTTGGGCCCGAAAACACTGAAATTGACAGAAACACATGAAAATGCATGTACGGCTTGCGCCGTGACCCTGCGCAACCGAGCCTTTGGGGTGAGTCTTCATCGGTTCTGATGAAAAGCCACTAGTTTGGGCCCGAAAACACTGAAATTGACAGAAACACATGAAAAATGCATGTGCGGTGCGTGCCGGGACTCTGCCGGTGCAGCCCAGCGTTTTGGGTGAGTCTGCATCGGTTCTCTTGAAGAGCGACTAGTTTGGGCCCAATAACACTGAAATTGACAGAAACACATGAAAAATGCATGTTTGGTGCGTGCCGGGACTCTGCCAGTGCAACCGAGCGTTTTGGGTGAGTCTGCATGGATTCTGATGAAAAGCCACTAGTTTGGGCCCGAAAACACTGAAATTGACAGAAACACATGAAAAATGCATGTGCGGTGCGTGCCGGGACTCTGCCGGTGCAGCCCAGCGTTTTGGGTGAGTCTGCATCGATTCTGATGAAAAGCCACTAGTTTGGGCCCGAAAACACTGAAATTGACAGAAACACATGAAAAATGCATGTGCGGTGCGTGCCGGGACTCTGCCGGTGCAGCCGAGCCTTTTGGGTGAGTCTGCATGGATTCTGATGAAAAGCCACTAGTTTGGGCCCGAAAACACTGAAATTGACAGAAACACATGAAAATGCATGTACGGCGTGCGCCGTGACCCTGCCAGCGCAGCCGAACCTTTTGGGTGAGTCTACATCGCTTCTGATGAAAAGCCACTAGTTTGGGCCCAATAACACTGAAATTGACAGAAACACATGAAAATGCATGTACGGCGTGCGCTGTGACCCTGCCAGTGCAGCCGAGCGTTTTGGGTGAGTCTGCATCGGTTCTCTTGAAGAGCGACTAGTTTGGGCCCAATAACACTGATATTGACAGAAACACATGAAAAATGCATGTGCGGTGCGTGCCGGGACTCTGCCGGTGCAACCGAGCGTTTTGGGTGAGTCTGCATCGATTCTGATGAAAAGCCACTAGTTTGGGCCCAAAAACACTGAAATTGACAGAAACACATGAAAATGCATGTACGGTGTGCGCCATGACCCTGCCAGCGCAGCCGAGCCTGTTGTGTGAGTCTGCATCGGTTCTGATGAAAAGCCACTAGTTTGGGCCCGAAAACACTGAAATTGACAGAAACACATGAAAACTGCATGTGCGGTGCGTGCCGGGACTCTGCCGGTGCAGCCGAGCGTTTTGGGTGAGTCTGCATCGATTCTGATGAAAAGCCACTAGTTTGGGCCCAATAACACTGAAATTGACAGAAACACATGAAAAATGCATGTGCGGTGCGTGCCGGGACTCTGCCGGTGCAGCCGAGCCTTTTGGGTGAGTCTGCATCGATTCTGATGAAAAGCCACATAGTTTGGGCCCGAAAACACTGAAATTGACAGAAACACATGAAAATGCATGTATGGCGTGCGCCGTGACCCTGCCAGCGCAGCCGAACCTTTTGGGTGAGTCTACATCGCTTCTGATGAAAAGCCACTAGTTTGGGCCCAATAACACTGAAATTGACAGAAACACATGAAAAATGCATGTTTGGTGCGTGCCGGGACTCTGCCAGTGCAACCAAGCGTTTTGGGTGAGTCTGCATCGATTCTGATGAAAAGCCACTAGTTTGGGCCCGAAAACACTGAAATTGACAGAAACACATGAAAAATGCATGTGCGGTGCGTGCCGGGACTCTGCCGGTGCAGCCGAGCGTTTTGAGTGAGTCTGCATCGATTCTGATGAAAAGCCACTAGTTTGGGCCCGAAAACACTGATATTGACAGAAAGACATGAAAAATGCATGTGCGGTGCGTGCCGGGACTCTGCCGGTGCAGCCGAGCCTTTTGGGTGAGTCTGCATGGATTCTGATGAAAAGCCACTAGTTTGGGCCCGAAAACACTGAAATTGACAGAAACACATGAAAATGCATGTACGGCGTGCGCCGTGACCCTGCCAGCGCAGCCGAACCTTTTGGGTGAGTCTACATCGCTTCTGATGAAAAGCCACTAGTTTGGGCCCAATAACACTGAAATTGACAGAAACACATGAAAATGCATGTACGGCGTGCGCTGTGACCCTGCCAGTGCAGCCGAGCGTTTTGGGTGAGTCTGCATCGGTTCTCTTGAAGAGCGACTAGTTTGGGCCCAATAACACTGAAATTGACAGAAACACATGAAAAATGCATGTGCGGTGCGTGCCGGGACTCTGCCGGTGCAACCGAGCGTTTTCGGTGAGTCTGCATCGATTCTGATGAAAAGCCACTAGTTTGGGCCCAAAAACACTGAAATTGACAGAAACACATGAAAATGCATGTACGGTGTGCGCCATGACCCTGCCAGCGCAGCCGAGCCTATTGTGTGAGTCTGCATCGGTTCTGATGAAAAGCCACTAGTTTGGGCCCAATAGCACTGAAATTGACAGAAACACATGAAAATGCATGTACGGCTTGCGCCGTGACCCTGCCAGCGCAGCCGAGCCTTTGGGGTGAGTCTGCATCGGTTCTGATGAAAAGCCACTAGTTTGGGCCCAATAACACTGAAATTGACAGAAACACATGAAAAATGCATGTGCGGTGCGTGCCGGGACTCTGCCGGTGCAACCGAGCGTTTTCGGTGAGTCTGCATCGATTCTGATGAAAAGCCACTAGTTTGGGCCCGAAAACACTGAAATTGACAGAAACACATGAAAACTGCATGTGCGGTGCGTGCCGGGACTCTGCCGGTGCAGCCGAGCGTTTTGGGTGAGTCTGCATCGATTCTGATGAAAAGCCACTAGTTTGGGCCCAATAACACTGAAATTGACAGAAACACATGAAAACTGCATGTGCGGTGCGTGCCGGGACTCTGCCGGTGCAGCCGAGCGTTTTGGGTGAGTCTGCATCGATTCTGATGAAAAGCCACTAGTTTGGGCCTGTAAACACTGAAATTGACAGAAACACATGAAAAATGCATGTGCGGTGCGTGCCGGGACTCTGCCGGTGCAGCCGAGCCTTTTGGGTGAGTCTGCATCGATTCTGATGAAAAGCCACTAGTTTGGGCCCGAAAACACTGAAATTGACAGAAACACATGAAAACTGCATGTGCGGTGCGTGCCGGGACTCTGCCGGCGCAGCCGAGCGTTTTGGGTGAGTCTGCATCGATTCTGATGAAAAGCCACTAGTTTGGGCCTGTAAACACTGAAATTGACAGAAACACATGAAAAATGCATGTGCGGTGCGTACCGGGACTCTGCCGGTGCAGCCGAGCCTTTTGGGTGAGTCTGCATCGATTCTGATGAAAAGCCACTAGTTTGGGCCCGAAAACACTGAAATTGACAGAAACACATGAAAATGCATGTATGGCGTGCGCCGTGACCCTGCCAGCGCAGCCGAACCTTTTGGGTGAGTCTACATCGCTTCTGATGAAAAGCCACTAGTTTGGGCCCAATAACACTGAAATTGACAGAAACACATGAAAATGCATGTACGGCGTGCGCCATGACCCTGCCAGTGCAGCCGAGCGTTTTGGGTGAGTCTGCATCGGTTCTGACGAAAAGCCACTAGTTTGGGCCCGAAAACACTGAAATTGACAGAAACACATGAAAATGCATGTACGGCGTGCGCCGTGACCCTGCCAGTGCAGCCGAGCGTTTTGAATGAGTCTGCATCGGTTCTGACGAAAAGCCAGTAGTTTGGGCCCAATAACACTGAAATTGACAGAAACACATGAAAATGCATGTACGGCGTGCGCCGTGACCCTGCGCAACCGAGCCTTTGGGGTGAGTCTTCATCAGTTCTGACGAAAAGCCACTAGTTTGGGCCCAATAACACTGAAATTGACAGAAACACATGAAAATGCATGTACGGCGTGCGCCGTGACCCTGCGCAACCAAGCCTTTGGGGTGAGTCTTCATCGGTTCTGACGAAAAGCCAGTAGTTTGGGCCCAATAACACTGAAATTGACAGAAACACATGAAAATGCATGTACGGCGTGCGCCGTGACCCTGCGTAACCGAGCCTTTGGGGTGAGTCTTCATCGGTTCTGATGAAAAGCCACTAGTTTGGGCCCAATAACACTGAAATTGACAGAAACACATGAAAATGCATGTACGGTGTGCGCCGTGACCCTGCCGGCGCAGCCGAGCCTTTAGGGTGAGTCTGCATCGGTTCCGATGAAAAGCCACTAGTTTGGGCCCAAAAACACTGAAATTGACAGAAACACATGAAAAATGCATGTGCGGTGTGTGCCGGGACTCTGCCGGTGCAACCGAGCGTTTTGGGTGAGTCTGCATCGATTCTGATGAAAAGCCACTAGTTTGGGCCCAATAACACTGAAATTGACAGAAACACATGAAAAATGCATGTGCGGTGCATGCCGGGACTCTGCCGGTGCAGCCCAGCGTTTTGGGTGAGTCTGCATCGATTCCGATGAAAAGCCACTAGTTTGGGCCCAAAAACACTGAAATTGACAGAAACACATGAAAATGCATGTACGGCGTGCGCCGTGACCCTGCCAGCGCAGCCGAACCTTTTGGGTGAGTCTACATCGCTTCTGATGAAAAGCCACTAGTTTGGGCCCAATAACACTGAAATTGACAGAAACACATGAAAATGCATGTACGGCGTGCGCTGTGACCCTGCCAGTGCAGCCGAGCGTTTTGGGTGAGTCTGCATCGGTTCTCTTGAAGAGCGACTAGTTTGGGCCCAATAACACTGAAATTGACAGAAACACATGAAAAATGCATGTGCGGTGCGTGCCGGGACTCTGCCGGTGCAACCGAGCGTTTTCGGTGAGTCTGCATCGATTCTGATGAAAAGCCACTAGTTTGGGCCCAAAAACACTGAAATTGACAGAAACACATGAAAATGCATGTACGGTGTGCGCCATGACCCTGCCAGCGCAGCCGAGCCTATTGTGTGAGTCTGCATCGGTTCTGATGAAAAGCCACTAGTTTGGGCCCAATAGCACTGAAATTGACAGAAACACATGAAAATGCATGTACGGCTTGCGCCGTGACCCTGCCAGCGCAGCCGAGCCTTTGGGGTGAGTCTGCATCGGTTCTGATGAAAAGCCACTAGTTTGGGCCCAATAACACTGAAATTGACAGAAACACATGAAAATGCATGTACGGCTTGCGCCGTGACCCTGCCAGCGCAGCCGAGCCTTTTGGGTGAGTCTGCATCGGTTCTGATGAAAAGCCACTAGTTTGGGCCCGAAAACACTGAAATTGACAGAAACACATGAAAAATGCATGTGCGGTGCGTGCCGGGACTCTGCCGGTGCAGCCCAGCGTTTTGGGTGAGTCTGCATCGGTTCTCTTGAAGAGCGACTAGTTTGGGCCCAATAACACTGAAATTGACAGAAACACATGAAAAATGCATGTGCGGTGCGTGCCGGGACTCTGCCGGTGCAACCGAGCGTTTTCGGTGAGTCTGCATCGATTCTGATGAAAAGCCACTAGTTTGGGCCCGAAAACACTGAAATTGACAGAAACACATGAAAACTGCATGTGCGGTGCGTGCCGGGACTCTGCCGGTGCAGCCGAGCGTTTTGGGTGAGTCTGCATCGATTCTGATGAAAAGCCACTAGTTTGGGCCCAATAACACTGAAATTGACAGAAACACATGAAAACTGCATGTGCGGTGCGTGCCGGGACTCTGCCGGTGCAGCCGAGCGTTTTGGGTGAGTCTGCATCGATTCTGATGAAAAGCCACTAGTTTGGGCCTGTAAACACTGAAATTGACAGAAACACATGAAAAATGCATGTGCGGTGCGTGCCGGGACTCTGCCGGTGCAGCCGAGCCTTTTGGGTGAGTCTGCATCGATTCTGATGAAAAGCCACTAGTTTGGGCCCGAAAACACTGAAATTGACAGAAACACATGAAAACTGCATGTGCGGTGCGTGCCGGGACTCTGCCGGCGCAGCCGAGCGTTTTGGGTGAGTCTGCATCGATTCTGATGAAAAGCCACTAGTTTGGGCCTGTAAACACTGAAATTGACAGAAACACATGAAAAATGCATGTGCGGTGCGTACCGGGACTCTGCCGGTGCAGCCGAGCCTTTTGGGTGAGTCTGCATCGATTCTGATGAAAAGCCACTAGTTTGGGCCCGAAAACACTGAAATTGACAGAAACACATGAAAATGCATGTACGGCGTGCGCCATGACCCTGCCAGTGCAGCCGAGCGTTTTGGGTGAGTCTGCATCGGTTCTGACGAAAAGCCACTAGTTTGGGCCCGAAAACACTGAAATTGACAGAAACACATGAAAATGCATGTACGGCGTGCGCCGTGACCCTGCCAGTGCAGCCGAGCGTTTTGGGTGAGTCTGCATCGGTTCTGACGAAAAGCCAGTAGTTTGGGCCCAATAACACTGAAATTGACAGAAACACATGAAAATGCATGTACGGCGTGCGCCGTGACCCTGCGCAACCGAGCCTTTGGGGTGAGTCTTCATCAGTTCTGACGAAAAGCCACTAGTTTGGGCCCAATAACACTGAAATTGACAGAAACACATGAAAATGCATGTACGGCGTGCGCCGTGACCCTGCGCAACCAAGCCTTTGGGGTGAGTCTTCATCGGTTCTGACGAAAAGCCAGTAGTTTGGGCCCAATAACACTGAAATTGACAGAAACACATGAAAATGCATGTACGGCGTGCGCCGTGACCCTGCGTAACCGAGCCTTTGGGGTGAGTCTTCATCGGTTCTGATGAAAAGCCACTAGTTTGGGCCCAATAACACTGAAATTGACAGAAACACATGAAAATGCATGTACGGTGTGCGCCGTGACCCTGCCGGCGCAGCCGAGCCTTTAGGGTGAGTCTGCATCGGTTCCGATGAAAAGCCACTAGTTTGGGCCCAAAAACACTGAAATTGACAGAAACACATGAAAAATGCATGTGCGGTGTGTGCCGGGACTCTGCCGGTGCAACCGAGCGTTTTGGGTGAGTCTGCATCGATTCTGATGAAAAGCCACTAGTTTGGGCCCAATAACACTGAAATTGACAGAAACACATGAAAAATGCATGTGCGGTGCATGCCGGGACTCTGCCGGTGCAGCCCAGCGTTTTGGGTGAGTCTGCATCGATTCTCATGAAAAGCCACTAGTTTGGGCCCGAAAACACTGAAATTGACAGAAACACATGAAAAATGCATGTGCGGTGCATGCCGGGACTCTGCCGGTGCAGCCCAGCGTTTTGGGTGAGTCTGCATCGATTGCGATGAAAAGCCACTAGTTTGGGCCCGAAAACACTGAAATTGACAGAAACACATGAAAATGCATGTACGGCGTGCGCCGTGACCCTGCGCAACCGAGCCTTTGGGGTGAGTCTTCATCGGTTCTAATGAAAAGCCACTAGTTTGGGCCCGAAAACACTGAAATTGACAGAAACACATGAAAAATGCACGTGCGGTGCGTGCCGGGACTCTGCCGGTGCAGCCGAGCGTTTTGGGTGAGTCTGCATCGGTTCTCTTGAAGAGCGACTAGCTTGGGCCCAATAACACTGAAATTGACAGAAACACATGAAAAATGCATGTGCGGTGCGTGCCGGGACTCTGCCGGTGCAACCGAGCGTTTTGGGTGAGTCTGCATCGATTCTGATGAAAAGCCACTAGTTTGGGCCCGAAAACACTGAAATTGACAGAAACACATGAAAAATGCATGTGCGGTGCGTGCCGGGACGCTGCCGGTGCAGCCGAGCCTTTAGGGTGAGTCTGCATCGGTTCTGATGAAAAGCCACTAGTTTGGGCCCAATAACACTGAAATTGACAGAAACACATGAAAAATGCATGTGCGGTGCATGCCGGGACTCTGCCGGTGCAGCCCAGCGTTTTGGGTGAGTCTGCATCGATTGCGATGAAAAGCCACTAGTTTGGGCCCGAAAACACTGAAATTGACAGAAACACATGAAAATGCATGTACGGCGTGCGCCGTGACCCTGCGCAACCGAGCCTTTGGGGTGAGTCTTCATCGGTTCTGATGAAAAGCCACTAGTTTGGGCCCGAAAACACTGAAATTGACAGAAACACATGAAAAATGCATGTGCGGTGCGTGCCGGGACTCTGCCGGTGCAGCCCAGCGTTTTGGGTGAGTCTGCATCGGTTCTCTTGAAGAGCGACTAGTTTGGGCCCAATAACACTGAAATTGACAGAAACACATGAAAAATGCATGTGCGGTGCGTGCCGGGACTCTGCCGGTGCAGCCGAGCGTTTTGGGTGAGTCTGCATCTATTGCGATGAAAAGCCACTAGTTTGGGCCCGAAAACACTGAAATTGACAGAAACACATGAAAATGCATGTACGGCGTGCGCCGTGACCCTGCGCAACCGAGCCTTTGGGGTGAGTCTTCATCGGTTCTGATGAAAAGCCACTAGTTTGGGCCCGAAAACACTGAAATTGACAGAAACACATGAAAAATGCACGTGCGGTGCGTGCCGGGACTCTGCCGGTGCAGCCGAGCGTTTTGGGTGAGTCTGCATCGGTTCTCTTGAAGAGCGACTAGTTTGGGCCCAATAACACTGAAATTGACAGAAACACATGAAAAATGCATGTGCGGTGCGTGCCGGGACTCTGCCGGTGCAACCGAGCGTTTTGGGTGAGTCTGCATCGATTCTGATGAAAAGCCACTAGTTTGGGCCCGAAAACACTGAAATTGACAGAAACACATGAAAAATGCATGTGCGGTGCGTGCCGGGACGCTGCCGGTGCAGCCGAGCGTTTTGGGTGAGTCTGCATCGATTCTGATGAAAAGCCACTAGTTTGGGCCCAATAACACTGAAATTGACAGAAACACATGAAAAATGCATGTGCGGTGCATGCCGGGACTCTGCCGGTACAGCCCAGCGTTTTGGGTGAGTCTGCATCGATTGCGATGAAAAGCCACTAGTTTGGGCCCGAAAACACTGAAATTGACAGAAACACATGAAAATGCATGTACGGCGTGCGCCGTGACCCTGCGCAACCGAGCCTTTGGGGTGAGTCTTCATCGGTTCTGATGAAAAGCCACTAGTTTGGGCCCGAAAACACTGAAATTGACAGAAACACATGAAAAATGCATGTGCGGTGCGTGCCGGGACTCTGCCGGTGCAGCCGAGCGTTTTGGGTGAGTCTGCATCGGTTCTCTTGAAGAGCGACTAGTTTGGGCCCAATAACACTGAAATTGACAGAAACACATGAAAATGCATGTACGGCGTGCGCCGTGACCCTGCGCAACCGAGCCTTTGGGGTGAGTCTTCATCGGTTCTGACGAAAAGCCACTAGTTTGGGCCCAATAACACTGAAATTGACAGAAACACATGAAAATGCATGTACGGCGTGCGCCGTGACCCTGCCAGTGCAGCCGAGCCTTTTGGGTGAGTCTGCATCGGTTCTGACGAAAAGCCAGTAGTTTGGGCCCAATAACACTGAAATTGACAGAAACACATGAAAATGCATGTACGGCGTGCGCCGTGACCCTGCGCAACCGAGCCTTTGGGGTGAGTCTTCATCGGTTCTGATGAAAAGCCACTAGTTTGGGCCCAATAACACTGAAATTGACAGAAACACATGAAAATGCATGTACGGCGTGCGCCGTGACCCTGCGCAACCGAGCCTTTGGGGTGAGTCTACATCGGTTCTGATGAAAAGCCACTAGTTTGGGCCCGAAAACACTGAAATTGACAGAAACACATGAAAAATGCATGTGCGGTGCGTGCCGGGACTCTGCCGGTGCAGCCCAGCGTTTTGGGTGAGTCTGCATCGGTTCTCTTGAAGAGCGACTAGTTTGGGCCCAATAACACTGAAATTGACAGAAACACATGAAAAATGCATGTGCGGTGCGTGCCGGGACTCTGCCGGTGCAGCCCAGCCTTTTGGGTGAGTCTGCATCGATTCTGATGAAAAGCCACATAGTTTGGGCCCGAAAACACTGAAATTGACAGAAACACATGAAAATGCATGTATGGCGTGCGCCGTGACCCTGCCAGCGCAGCCGAGCCTTTTGGGTGAGTCTACATCGCTTCTGATGAAAAGCCACTAGTTTGGGCCCAATAACACTGAAATTGACAGAAACACATGAAAATGCATGTACGGCGTGCGCCGTGACCCTGCCAGTGCAGCCGAGCGTTTTGGGTGAGTCTGCATCGATTCTGACGAAAAGCCAGTAGTTTGGGCCCAATAATACTGAAATTGACAGAAACACATGAAAATGCATGTACGGCGTGTGCCGTGACCCTGCGCAACCGAGCCTTTGGGGTGAGTCTTCATCGGTTCTGACGAAAAGCCACTAGTTTGGGCCCAATAACACTGAAATTGACAGAAACACATGAAAATGCATGTACGGCGTGCGCCGTGACCCTGCCAGTGCAGCCGAGCCTTTTGGGTGAGTCTGCATCGGTTCTGACGAAAAGCCAGTAGTTTGGGCCCAATAATACTGAAATTGACAGAAACACATGAAAATGCATGTACGGCGTGCGCCGTGACCCTGCGCAACCGAGCCTTTGGGGTGAGTCTTCATCGGTTCTGACGAAAAGCCACTAGTTTGGGCCCAATAACACTGAAATTGACAGAAACACATGAAAATGCATGTACGGCGTGCGCCGTGACCCTGCCAGTGCAGCCGAGCCTTTTGGGTGAATCTGCATCGGTTCTGACGAAAAGCCAGTAGTTTGGGCCCAATAACACTGAAATTGACAGAAACACATGAAAATGCATGTACGGCGTGCGCCGTGACCCTGCGCAACCGAGCCTTTGGGGTGAGTCTTCATCGGTTCTGATGAAAAGCCACTAGTTTGGGCCCAATAACACTGAAATTGACAGAAACACATGAAAATGCATGTACGGTGTGCGCCGTGACCCTGCCGGCGCAGCCGAGCCTTTAGGGTGAGTCTGCATCGGTTCCGATGAAAAGCCACTAGTTTGGGCCCCAAAACACTGAAATTGACAGAAACACATGAAAAATGCATGTGCGGTGCGTGCCGGGACTCTGCCGGTGCAGCCGAGCGTTTTGGGTGAGTCTGCATCGATTCTCTTGAAGAGCGACTAGTTTGGGCCCAAAAACACTGAAATTGACAGAAACACATGAAAAATGCATGTGCGGTGTGTGCCGGGACTCTGCCGGTGCAGCCGAGCGTTTTGGGTGAGTCTGCATCGGTTCTCTTGAAGAGCGACTAGTTTGGGCCCAATAACACTGAAATTGACAGAAACACATGAAAAATGCATGTGCGGTGCGTGCCGGGACTCTGCCGGTGCAACCGAGCGTTTTGGGTGAGTCTGCATCGATTCTGATGAAAAGCCACTAGTTTGGGCCCGAAAACACTGAAATTGACAGAAACACATGAAAACTGCATGTGCGGTGCGTGCCGGGACTCTGCCGGTGCAGCCGAGCGTTTTGGGTGAGTCTGCATCGATTCTGATGAAAAGCCACTAGTTTGGGCCCAATAACACTGAAATTGACAGAAACACATGAAAAATGCATGTGCGGTGCGTGCCGGGACTCTGCCGGTGCAGCCGAGCGTTTTGGGTGAGTCTGCATCGATTCTGATGAAAAGCCACTAGTTTGGGCCTGTAAACACTGAAATTGACAGAAACACATGAAAATGCATGTACGGTGTGCGCCGTGACCCTGCCGGCGCAGCCGAGCCTTTAGGGTGAGTCTGCATCGGTTCCGATGAAAAGCCACTAGTTTGGGCCCCAAAACACTGAAATTGACAGAAACACATGAAAAATGCATGTGCGGTGCGTGCCGGGACTCTGCCAGTGCAGCCGAGCATTTTGGGTGAGTCTGCATCGATTCTCTCGAAGAGCGACTAGTTTGGGCCCAAAAACACTGAAATTGACAGAAACACATGAAAAATGCATGTGCGGTGCATGCCGGGACTCTGCCGGTGCAGCCCAGCGTTTTGGGTGAGTCTGCATCGATTCTCATGAAAAGCCACTAGTTTGGGCCCGAAAACACTGAAATTGACAGAAACACATGAAAAATGCATGTGCGGTGCATGCCGGGACTCTGCCGGTGCAGGCCAGCGTTTTGGGTGAGTCTGCATCGATTGCGATGAAAAGCCACTAGTTTGGGCCCGAAAACACTGAAATTGACAGAAACACATGAAAATGCATGTACGGCGTGCGCCGTGACCCTGCGCAACCGAGCCTTTGGGGTGAGTCTTCATCGGTTCTGATGAAAAGCCACTAGTTTGGGCCCGAAAACACTGAAATTGACAGAAACACATGAAAAATGCACGTGCGGTGCGTGCCGGGACTCTGCCGGTGCAGCCGAGCGTTTTGGGTGAGTCTGCATCGGTTCTCTTGAAGAGCGACTAGTTTGGGCCCAATAACACTGAAATTGACAGAAACACATGAAAAATGCATGTGCGGTGCGTGCCGGGACTCTGCCGGTGCAACCGAGCGTTTTGGGTGAGTCTGCATCGATTCTGATGAAAAGCCACTAGTTTGGGCCCGAAAACACTGAAATTGACAGAAACACATGAAAATGCATGTATGGCGTGCGCCGTGACCCTGCCAGCGCAGCCGAACCTTTTGGGTGAGTCTACATCGCTTCTGATGAAAAGCCACTAGTTTGGGCCCAATAACACTGAAATTGACAGAAACACATGAAAATGCATGTACGGCGTGCGCCGTGACCCTGCCAGTGCAGCCGAGCGTTTTGGGTGAGTCTGCATCGGTTCTGACGAAAAGCCACTAGTTTGGGCCCGAAAACACTGAAATTGACAGAAACACATGAAAATGCATGTACGGCGTGCGCCGTGACCCTGCCAGTGCAGCCGAGCGTTTTGGGTGAGTCTGCATCGGTTCTGACGAAAAGCCAGTAGTTTGGGCCCAATAACACTGAAATTGACAGAAACACATGAAAATGCATGTACGGCGTGCGCCGTGACCCTGCGCAACCGAGCCTTTGGGGTGAGTCTTCATCGGTTCTGACGAAAAGCCACTAGTTTGGGCCCAATAACACTGAAATTGACAGAAACACATGAAAATGCATGTACGGCGTGCGCCGTGACCCTGCCAGTGCAGCCGAGCCTTTTGGGTGAATCTGCATCGGTTCTGACGAAAAGCCAGTAGTTTGGGCCCAATAACACTGAAATTGACAGAAACACATGAAAATGCATGTACGGCGTGCGCCGTGACCCTGCGCAACCGAGCCTTTGGGGTGAGTCTTCATCGGTTCTGATGAAAAGCCACTAGTTTGGGCCCAATAACACTGAAATTGACAGAAACACATGAAAATGCATGTACGGTGTGCGCCGTGACCCTGCCGGCGCAGCCGAGCCTTTAGGGTGAGTCTGCATCGGTTCCGATGAAAAGCCACTAGTTTGGGCCCCAAAACACTGAAATTGACAGAAACACATGAAAAATGCATGTGCGGTGCGTGCCGGGACTCTGCCGGTGCAGCCGAGCGTTTTGGGTGAGTCTGCATCGATTCTCTTGAAGAGCGACTAGTTTGGGCCCAAAAACACTGAAATTGACAGAAACACATGAAAAATGCATGTGCGGTGTGTGCCGGGACTCTGCCGGTGCAGCCGAGCGTTTTGGGTGAGTCTGCATCGGTTCTCTTGAAGAGCGACTAGTTTGGGCCCAATAACACTGAAATTGACAGAAACACATGAAAAATGCATGTGCGGTGCGTGCCGGGACTCTGCCGGTGCAACCGAGCGTTTTGGGTGAGTCTGCATCGATTCTGATGAAAAGCCACTAGTTTGGGCCCGAAAACACTGAAATTGACAGAAACACATGAAAACTGCATGTGCGGTGCGTGCCGGGACTCTGCCGGTGCAGCCGAGCGTTTTGGGTGAGTCTGCATCGATTCTGATGAAAAGCCACTAGTTTGGGCCCAATAACACTGAAATTGACAGAAACACATGAAAAATGCATGTGCGGTGCGTGCCGGGACTCTGCCGGTGCAGCCGAGCGTTTTGGGTGAGTCTGCATCGATTCTGATGAAAAGCCACTAGTTTGGGCCTGTAAACACTGAAATTGACAGAAACACATGAAAATGCATGTACGGTGTGCGCCGTGACCCTGCCGGCGCAGCCGAGCCTTTAGGGTGAGTCTGCATCGGTTCCGATGAAAAGCCACTAGTTTGGGCCCCAAAACACTGAAATTGACAGAAACACATGAAAAATGCATGTGCGGTGCGTGCCGGGACTCTGCCAGTGCAGCCGAGCATTTTGGGTGAGTCTGCATCGATTCTCTCGAAGAGCGACTAGTTTGGGCCCGAAAACACTGAAATTGACAGAAACACATGAAAAATGCATGTGCGGTGCATGCCGGGACTCTGCCGGTGCAGCCCAGCGTTTTGGGTGAGTCTGCATCGATTCTCATGAAAAGCCACTAGTTTGGGCCCGAAAACACTGAAATTGACAGAAACACATGAAAAATGCATGTGCGGTGCATGCCGGGACTCTGCCGGTGCAGGCCAGCGTTTTGGGTGAGTCTGCATCGATTGCGATGAAAAGCCACTAGTTTGGGCCCGAAAACACTGAAATTGACAGAAACACATGAAAATGCATGTACGGCGTGCGCCGTGACCCTGCGCAACCGAGCCTTTGGGGTGAGTCTTCATCGGTTCTGATGAAAAGCCACTAGTTTGGGCCCGAAAACACTGAAATTGACAGAAACACATGAAAAATGCACGTGCGGTGCGTGCCGGGACTCTGCCGGTGCAGCCGAGCGTTTTGGGTGAGTCTGCATCGGTTCTCTTGAAGAGCGACTAGTTTGGGCCCAATAACACTGAAATTGACAGAAACACATGAAAAATGCATGTGCGGTGCGTGCCGGGACTCTGCCGGTGCAACCGAGCGTTTTGGGTGAGTCTGCATCGATTCTGATGAAAAGCCACTAGTTTGGGCCCGAAAACACTGAAATTGACAGAAACACATGAAAATGCATGTATGGCGTGCGCCGTGACCCTGCCAGCGCAGCCGAACCTTTTGGGTGAGTCTACATCGCTTCTGATGAAAAGCCACTAGTTTGGGCCCAATAACACTGAAATTGACAGAAACACATGAAAATGCATGTACGGCGTGCGCCGTGACCCTGCCAGTGCAGCCGAGCGTTTTGGGTGAGTCTGCATCGGTTCTGACGAAAAGCCACTAGTTTGGGCCCGAAAACACTGAAATTGACAGAAACACATGAAAATGCATGTACGGCGTGCGCCGTGACCCTGCCAGTGCAGCCGAGCGTTTTGGGTGAGTCTGCATCGGTTCTGACGAAAAGCCAGTAGTTTGGGCCCAATAACACTGAAATTGACAGAAACACATGAAAATGCATGTACGGCGTGCGCCGTGACCCTGCGCAACCGAGCCTTTGGGGTGAGTCTTCATCGGTTCTGACGAAAAGCCACTAGTTTGGGCCCAATAACACTGAAATTGACAGAAACACATGAAAATGCATGTACGGCATGCGCCGTGACCCTGCCAGTGCAGCCGAGCCTTTTGGGTGAGTCTGCATCGGTTCTGACGAAAAGCCAGTAGTTTGGGCCCAATAACACTGAAATTGACAGAAACACATGAAAATGCATGTACGGCGTGCGCCGTGACCCTGCGCAACCGAGCCTTTGGGGTGAGTCTTCATCGGTTCTGATGAAAAGCCACTAGGTTGGGCCCAATAACACTGAAATTGACAGAAACACATGAAAATGCATGTACGGCGTGCGCCGTGACCCTGCGCAACCGAGCCTTTGGGGTGAGTCTACATCGGTTCTGATGAAAAGCCACTAGTTTGGGCCCGAAAACACTGAAATTGACAGAAACACATGAAAAATGCATGTGCGGTGCGTGCCGGGACTCTGCCGGTGCAGCCGAGCGTTTTGGGTGAGTCTGCATCGGTTCTCTTGAAGAGCGACTAGTTTGGGCCCGAAAACACCGAAATTGACAGAAACACATGAAAATGCATGTATGACGTGCCGTGACCCTGCCAGCGCAGCCGAACCTTTTGGGTGAGTCTACATCGCTTCTGATGAAAAGCCACTAGTTTGGGCCCAATAACACTGAAATTGACAGAAACACATGAAAATGCATGTACGGCGTGCGCCGTGACCCTGCCAGTGCAGCCGAGCGTTTTGGGTGAGTCTGCATCGATTCTGACGAAAAGCCACTAGTTTGGGCCCAATAATACTGAAATTGACAGAAACACATGAAAATGCATGTACGGCGTGCGCCGTGACCCTGCGCAACCGAGCCTTTGGGGTGAGTCTTCATCGGTTCTGACGAAAAGCCAGTAGTTTGGGCCCAATAACACTGAAATTGACAGAAACACATGAAAATGCATGTACGGCGTGCGCCGTGACCCTGCCAGTGCAGCCGAGCCTTTTGGGTGAGTCTGCATCGGTTCTGACGAAAAGCCAGTAGTTTGGGCCCAATAATACTGAAATTGACAGAAACACATGAAAATGCATGTACGGCGTGCGCCGTGACCCTGCGCAACCGAGCCTTTGGGGTGAGTCTTCATCGGTTCTGACGAAAAGCCACTAGTTTGGGCCCAATAACACTGAAATTGACAGAAACACATGAAAATGCATGTACGGCGTGCGCCGTGACCCTGCCAGTGCAGCCGAGCCTTTTGGGTGAGTCTGCATCGGTTCTGACGAAAAGCCAGTAGTTTGGGCCCAATAACACTGAAATTGACAGAAACACATGAAAATGCATGTACGGCGTGCGCCGTGACCCTGCCAGTGCAGCCGAGCCTTTGGGTGAGTCTGCATCGGTTCTGATGAAAAGCCAGTAGTTTGGGCCAAATAACACTGAAATTGACAGAAACACATGAAAATGCATGTACGGTGTGCGCCGTGACCCTGCCGGCGCAGCCGAGCCTTTAGGGTGAGTCTGCATCGGTTCCGATGAAAAGCCACTAGTTTGGGCCCCAAAACACTGAAATTACAGAAACACATGAAAAATGCATGTGCGGTGCGTGCCGGGACTCTGCCAGTGCAGCCGAGCGTTTTGGGTGAGTCTGCATCGATTCTCTTGAAGAGCGACTAGTTTGGGCCCAAAAACACTGAAATTGACAGAAACACATGAAAAATGCATGTGCGGTGTGTGCCGGGACTCTGCCGGTGCAACCGAGCGTTTTGGGTGAGTCTGCATCGATTCTCTTGAAGAGCGACTAGTTTGGGCCCAAAAACACTGAAATTGACAGAAACACATGAAAAATGCATGTGCGGTGCGTGCCGGGACTCTGCCGGTGCAGCCCAGCGTTTTGGGTGAGTCTGCATCGGTTCTGATGAAAAGCCACTAGTTTGGTTCCAATAACACTGAAATTGACAGAAACACATGAAAATGCATGTACGGCGTGCGCCGTGACCCTGCCGGCGCAGCCGAGCCTTTTGGGTGAGTCTGCATCGGTTCTGATGAAAAGCCACTAGTTTGGGCCCAATAACACTGAAATTGACAGAAACACATGAAAATGCATGTACGGCGTGCGCCGTGACCCTGCCAGCGCAGCCGAGCCTTTTGGGTGAGTCTGCATCGGTTCTGATGAAAAGCCACTAGTTTTGGCCCAAAAACACTGAAATTGACAGAAACACATGAAAATGCATATACGGCGTGTGCCGTGACCCTGCCAGCGCAGCCGAGACTTTTGGGTGAGTCTGCATCGCTTCTGATGAAAAGCCACTAGTTTGGGCCCAAAAACACTGAAATTGACAGAAACACATGAAAAATGCATGTGCGGTGCCTGCCGGGACTCTGCCGGTGCAGCCGAGCGTTTTAGGTGAGTCTGTATCGATTATGATTAAAAGCCTCTAGTTTGGGCCCGAAAACACTGAAATTGACAGAAACACATGAAAAATGCATGTGCGGTGCGTGCCGGGACTCTGCCGTTGCAGCCGAGCGTTTTGGGTGAGTCTGCATCGGTTCTGACGAAAAGCCACTAGTTTGGGCCCAATAACACTGAAATTGACAGAAACACATGAAAATGCATGTACGGCTTGCGCCGTGACCCTGCCAGCGCAGCCGAGCCTTTTGGGTGAGTCTGCATCGGTTCTGATGAAAAGCCACTAGTTTGGGCCCGAAAACACTGAAATTGACAGAAACACATGAAAAATGCATGTGCGGTGCGTGCCGGGACTCTGCCGGTGCAGCCCAGCGTTTTGGGTGAGTCTGCATCGGTTCTCTTGAAGAGCGACTAGTTTGGGCCCAATAACACTGAAATTGACAGAAACACATGAAAAATGCATGTGCGGTGCGTGCCGGGACTCTGCCGGTGCAACCGAGCGTTTTCGGTGAGTCTGCATCGATTCTGATGAAAAGCCACTAGTTTGGGCCCAATAACACTGAAATTGACAGAAACACATGAAAATGCATGTACGGCGTGCGCCGTGACCCTGCGCAACCGAGCCTTTGGGGTGAGTCTTCATCGGTTCTGACGAAAAGCCACTAGTTTGGGCCCAATAACACTGAAATTGACAGAAACACATGAAAATGCATGTACGGCGTGCGCCGTGACCCTGCCAGTGCAGCCGAGCCTTTTGGGTGAGTCTGCATCGGTTCTGACGAAAAGCCAGTAGTTTGGGCCCAATAACACTGAAATTGACAGAAACACATGAAAATGCATGTACGGCGTGCGCCGTGACCCTGCGCAACCGAGCCTTTGGGGTGAGTCTTCATCGGTTCTGATGAAAAGCCACTAGTTTGGGCCCGAAAACACTGAAATTGACAGAAACACATGAAAAATGCATGTGCGGTGCGTGCCGGGACTCTGCCGGTGCAGCCGAACCTTTTGGGTGAGTCTGCATCGGTTCTCTTGAAGAGCGACTAGTTTGGGCCCAATAACACTGAAATTGACAGAAACACATGAAAAATGCATGTACGGTGCGTGCCGGGACTCTGCCGGTGCAACCGAGCGTTTTGGGTGAGTCTGCATCGGTTCTGATGAAAAGCCACTAGTTTGGGCCCGAAAACACTGAAATTGACAGAAACACATGAAAAATGCATGTGCGGTGCGTGCCGGGACTCTGCCGGTGCAGCCCAGCGTTTTGGGTGAGTCTGCATCGATTCTGATGAAAAGCCACTAGTTTGGGCCCGACAACACTGAAATTGACAGAAACACATGAAAAATGCATGTGCGGTGTGTGCCGGGACTCTGCCGGTGCAGCCGAGCGTTTTGGGTGAGTCTGCATCGATTCTGATGAAAAGCCACTAGTTTGGGCCCGAAAACACTGAAATTGACAGAAACACATGAAAAATGCATGTGCGGTGCGTGCCGGGACTCTGCCGGTGCAGCCCAGCGTTTTGGGTGAGTCTGCATCGATTCTGATGAAGAGCCACTAGTTTGGGCCCGAAAACACTGAAATTGACAGAAACACTTGAAAAATGCATGTGCGGTGTGTGCCGGGACTCTGCCGGTGCAGCCGAGCGTTTTGGGTGATTCTGCATCGATTATGATTAAAAGCCACTAGTTTGGGCCCGAAAACAATGAAATTGACAGAAACACATGAAAAATGCATGTGCGGTGCGTGCCGGGACTCTGCCGGTGCAGCCGAGCCTTTTGGGTGAGTCTGCATCGATTCTGATGAAAAGCCACTAGTTTGGGCCCAATAACACTGAAATTGACAGAAACACATGAAAATGCATGTACGGTGTGCGCCGTGACCCTGCCGGCGCAGCCGAGCCTTTAGGGTGAGTCTGCATCGGTTCTGATGAAAAGCCACTAGTTTGGTTCCAATAACACTGAAATTGACAGAAACACATGAAAATGCATGTACGGCGTGCGCCGTGACCCTGCCGGCGCAGCCGAGCCTTTTGGGTGAGTCTGCATCGGTTCTGATGAAAAGCCACTAGTTTGGGCCCAATAACACTGAAATTGACAGAAACACATGAAAATGCATGTACGGCGTGCGCCGTGACCCTGCCAGCGCAGCCGAGCCTTTTGGGTGAGTCTGCATCGGTTCTGATGAAAAGCCACTAGTTTTGGCCCAAAAACACTGAAATTGACAGAAACACATGAAAATGCATATACGGCGTGTGCCGTGACCCTGCCAGCGCAGCCGAGACTTTTGGGTGAGTCTGCATCGCTTCTGATGAAAAGCCACTAGTTTGGGCCCAAAAACACTGAAATTGACAGAAACACATGAAAAATGCATGTGCGGTGCGTGCCGGGACTCTGCCGGTGCAGCCGAGCGTTTTAGGTGAGTCTGCATCGATTATGATTAAAAGCCTCTAGTTTGGGCCCGAAAACACTGAAATTGACAGAAACACATGAAAAATGCATGTGCGGTGCGTGCCGGGACTCTGCCGTTGCAGCCGAGCGTTTTGGGTGAGTCTGCATCGGTTCTGACGAAAAGCCACTAGTTTGGGCCCAATAACACTGAAATTGACAGAAACACATGAAAATGCATGTACGGCGTGCGCCGTGACCCTGCGCAACCGAGCCTTTGGGGTGAGTCTTCATCGGTTCTGACGAAAAGCCACTAGTTTGGGCCCAATAACACTGAAATTGACAGAAACACATGAAAATGCATGTACGGCGTGCGCCGTGACCCTGCCAGTGCAGCCGAGCCTTTTGGGTGAGTCTGCATCGGTTCTGACGAAAAGCCAGTAGTTTGGGCCCAATAACACTGAAATTGACAGAAACACATGAAAATGCATGTACGGCGTGCGCCGTGACCCTGCGCAACCGAGCCTTTGGGGTGAGTCTTCATCGGTTCTGATGAAAAGCCACTAGTTTGGGCCCGAAAACACTGAAATTGACAGAAACACATGAAAAATGCATGTGCGGTGCGTGCCGGGACTCTGCCGGTGCAGCCGAACCTTTTGGGTGAGTCTGCATCGGTTCTCTTGAAGAGCGACTAGTTTGGGCCCAATAACACTGAAATTGACAGAAACACATGAAAAATGCATGTACGGTGCGTGCCGGGACTCTGCCGGTGCAACCGAGCGTTTTGGGTGAGTCTGCATCGGTTCTGATGAAAAGCCACTAGTTTGGGCCCGAAAACACTGAAATTGACAGAAACACATGAAAAATGCATGTGCGGTGCGTGCCGGGACTCTGCCGGTGCAGCCCAGCGTTTTGGGTGAGTCTGCATCGATTCTGATGAAGAGCCACTAGTTTGGGCCCGAAAACACTGAAATTGACAGAAACACTTGAAAAATGCATGTGCGGTGTGTGCCGGGACTCTGCCGGTGCAGCCGAGCGTTTTGGGTGATTCTGCATCGATTATGATTAAAAGCCACTAGTTTGGGCCCGAAAACAATGAAATTGACAGAAACACATGAAAAATGCATGTGCGGTGCGTGCCGGGACTCTGCCGGTGCAGCCGAGCCTTTTGGGTGAGTCTGCATCGATTCTGATGAAAAGCCACTAGTTTGGGCCCAATAACACTGAAATTGACAGAAACACATGAAAATGCATGTACGGTGTGCGCCGTGACCCTGCCGGCGCAGCCGAGCCTTTAGGGTGAGTCTGCATCGGTTCTGATGAAAAGCCACTAGTTTGGTTCCAATAACACTGAAATTGACAGAAACACATGAAAATGCATGTACGGCGTGCGCCGTGACCCTGCCGGCGCAGCCGAGCCTTTTGGGTGAGTCTGCATCGGTTCTGATGAAAAGCCACTAGTTTGGGCCCAATAACACTGAAATTGACAGAAACACATGAAAATGCATGTACGGCGTGCGCCGTGACCCTGCCAGCGCAGCCGAGCCTTTTGGGTGAGTCTGCATCGGTTCTGATGAAAAGCCACTAGTTTTGGCCCAAAAACACTGAAATTGACAGAAACACATGAAAATGCATATACGGCGTGTGCCGTGACCCTGCCAGCGCAGCCGAGACTTTTGGGTGAGTCTGCATCGCTTCTGATGAAAAGCCACTAGTTTGGGCCCAAAAACACTGAAATTGACAGAAACACATGAAAAATGCATGTGCGGTGCGTGCCGGGACTCTGCCGGTGCAGCCGAGCGTTTTAGGTGAGTCTGCATCGATTATGATTAAAAGCCTCTAGTTTGGGCCCGAAAACACTGAAATTGACAGAAACACATGAAAAATGCATGTGCGGTGCGTGCCGGGACTCTGCCGTTGCAGCCGAGCGTTTTGGGTGAGTCTGCATCGGTTCTGACGAAAAGCCACTAGTTTGGGCCCAATAACACTGAAATTGACAGAAACACATGAAAATGCATGTACGGCGTGCGCCGTGACCCTGCGCAACCGAGCCTTTGGGGTGAGTCTTCATCGGTTCTGACGAAAAGCCACTAGTTTGGGCCCAATAACACTGAAATTGACAGAAACACATGAAAATGCATGTACGGCGTGCGCCGTGACCCTGCCAGTGCAGCCGAGCCTTTTGGGTGAGTCTGCATCGGTTCTGACGAAAAGCCAGTAGTTTGGGCCCAATAACACTGAAATTGACAGAAACACATGAAAATGCATGTACGGCGTGCGCCGTGACCCTGCGCAACCGAGCCTTTGGGGTGAGTCTTCATCGGTTCTGATGAAAAGCCACTAGTTTGGGCCCGAAAACACTGAAATTGACAGAAACACATGAAAAATGCATGTGCGGTGCGTGCCGGGACTCTGCCGGTGCAGCCGAACCTTTTGGGTGAGTCTGCATCGGTTCTCTTGAAGAGCGACTAGTTTGGGCCCAATAACACTGAAATTGACAGAAACACATGAAAAATGCATGTACGGTGCGTGCCGGGACTCTGCCGGTGCAACCGAGCGTTTTGGGTGAGTCTGCATCGGTTCTGATGAAAAGCCACTAGTTTGGGCCCGAAAACACTGAAATTGACAGAAACACATGAAAAATGCATGTGCGGTGCGTGCCGGGACTCTGCCGGTGCAGCCGAGCGTTTTGGGTGAGTCTGCATCGATTCTGATGAAAAGCCACTAGTTTGGGCCCGAAAACACTGAAATTGACAGAAACACATGAAAAATGCATGTGCGGTGCGTGCCGGGACTCTGCCGGTGCAGCCCAGCGTTTTGGGTGAGTCTGCATCGATTCTGATGAAAAGCCACTAGTTTGGGCCCGAAAACACTGAAATTGACAGAAACACATGAAAAATGCATGTGCGGTGCGTGCCGGGACTCTGCCGGTGCAGCCCAGCGTTTTGGGTGAGTCTGCATCGATTCTGATGAAAAGCCACTAGTTTGGGCCCGACAACACTGAAATTGACAGAAACACATGAAAAATGCATGTGCGGTGCGTGCCGGGACTCTGCCGGTGCAGCCGAGCGTTTTGGGTGAGTCTGCATCGATTCTCATGAAAAGCCACTAGTTTGGGCCCGAAAACACTGAAATTGACAGAAACACATGAAAAATGCATGTGCGGTGCGTGCCGGGACTCTGCCGGTGCAGCCCAGCGTTTTGGGTGAGTCTGCATCGATTATGATTAAAAGCCACTAGTTTGGGCCCGAAAACACTGAAATTGACAGAAACACATGAAAATGCATGTACGGCGTGCGCCGTGACCCAGCGCAGCCGAGCCTTTTGGGTGAGTCTGCATCGGTTCTGATGAAAAGCCACTAGTTTGGGCCCGAAAACACTGAAATTGACAGAAACACTTGAAAAATGCATGTGCGGTGTGTGCCGGGACTCTGCCGGTGCAGCCGAGCGTTTTGGGTGAGTCTGCATCGATTATGATTAAAAGCCACTAGTTTGGGACCGAAAACACTGAAATTGACAGAAACACATGAAAATGCATGTACGGCGTGCGCCGTGACCCTGCGCAACCGAGCCTTTGGGGTGAGTCTTCATCGGTTCTGACGAAAAGCCACTAGTTTGGGCCCAATAACACTGAAATTGACAGAAACACATGAAAATGCATGTACGGCGTGCGCCGTGACCCTGCCAGTGCAGCCGAGCCTTTTGGGTGAGTCTGCATCGGTTCTGACGAAAAGCCAGTAGTTTGGGCCCAATAACACTGAAATTGACAGAAACACATGAAAATACATGTGCGGTGTGTGCCGGGACTCTGCCGGTGCAGCCGAGCGTTTTGGGTGAGTCTGCATCGATTCTGATGAAAAGCCACTAGTTTGGGCCCGAAAACACTGAAATTGACAGAAACACATGAAAAATGCATGTGCGGTGCGTGCCGGGACTCTGCCGGTGCAGCCCAGCGTTTTGGGTGAGTCTGCATCGATTCTGATGAAAAGCCACTAGTTTGGGCCCGAAAACACTGAAATTGACAGAAACACATGAAAAATGCATGTGCGGTGCGTGCCGGGACTCTGCCGGTGCAGCCCAGCGTTTTGGGTGAGTCTGCATCGATTCTGATGAAAAGCCACTAGTTTGGGCCCGACAACACTGAAATTGACAGAAACACATGAAAAATGCATGTGCGGTGCGTGCCGGGACTCTGCCGGTGCAGCCGAGCATTTTGGGTGAGTCTGCATCGGTTCTGACGAAAAGCCAGTAGTTTGGGCCCAATAACACTGAAATTGACAGAAACACATGAAAATGCATGTACGGCGTGCGCCGTGACCCTGCGCAACCGAGCCTTTGGGGTGAGTCTTCATCGGTTCTGACGAAAAGCCACTAGTTTGGGCCCAATAACACTGAAATTGACAGAAACACATGAAAATACATGTACGGCGTGCGCCGTGACCCTGCCAGTGCAGCCGAGCCTTTTGGGTGAGTCTGCATCGGTTCTGACGAAAAGCCAGTAGTTTGGGCCCAATAACACTGAAATTGACAGAAACACATGAAAATGCATGTACGGCGTGCGCCGTGACCCTGCGCAACCGAGCCTTTGGGGTGAGTCTTCATCGGTTCTGATGAAAAGCCACTAGTTTGGGCCCGAAAACACTGAAATTGACAAAAACACATGAAAATGCATATACGGCGTGTGCCGTGACCCTGCCAGCGCAGCCGAGACTTTTGGGTGAGTCTGCATCGCTTCTGATGAAAAGCCACTAGTTTGGGCCCAAAAACACTGAAATTGACAGAAACACATGAAAAATGCATGTGCGGTGCGTGCCGGGACTCTGCCGGTGCAGCCGAGCGTTTTAGGTGAGTCTGCATCGATTATGATTAAAAGCCTCTAGTTTGGGCCCGAAAACACTGAAATTGACAGAAACACATGAAAAATGCATGTGCGGTGCGTGCCGGGACTCTGCCGTTGCAGCCGAGCGTTTTGGGTGAGTCTGCATCGGTTCTGACGAAAAGCCACTAGTTTGGGCCCAGTAACACTGAAATTGACAGAAACACATGAAAATGCATGTACGGCGTGCGCCGTGACCCTGCGCAACCGAGCCTTTGGGGTGAGTCTTCATCGGTTCTGACGAAAAGCCACTAGTTTGGGCCCAATAACACTGAAATTGACAGAAACACATGAAAATGCATGTACGGCGTGCGCCGTGACCCTGCCAGTGCAGCCGAGCCTTTTGGGTGAGTCTGCATCGGTTCTGACGAAAAGCCAGTAGTTTGGGCCCAATAACACTGAAATTGACAGAAACACATGAAAATGCATGTACGGCGTGCGCCGTGACCCTGCGCAACCGAGCCTTTGGGGTGAGTCTTCATCGGTTCTGATGAAAAGCCACTAGTTTGGGCCCGAAAACACTGAAATTGACAGAAACACATGAAAAATGCATGTGCGGTGCGTGCCGGGACTCTGCCGGTGCAGCCGAGCGTTTTGGGTGAGTCTGCATCGATTCTGATGAAAAGCCACTAGTTTGGGCCCGAAAACACTGAAATTGACAGAAACACATGAAAAATGCATGTGCGGTGCGTGCCGGGACTCTGCCGGTGCAGCCCAGCGTTTTGGGTGAGTCTGCATCAATTCTGATGAAAAGCCACTAGTTTGGGCCCGAAAACACTGAAATTGACAGAAACACATGAAAAATGCATGTGCGGTGCGTGCCGGGACTCTGCCGGTGCAGCCCAGCGTTTTGGGTGAGTCTGCATCGATTCTGATGAAAAGCCACTAGTTTGGGCCCGACAACACTGAAATTGACAGAAACACATGAAAAATGCATGTGCGGTGCGTGCCGGGACTCTGCCGGTGCAGCCGAGCGTTTTGGGTGAGTCTGCATCGATTCTGATGAAAAGCCACTAGTTTGGGTCCGAAAACACTGAAATTGACAGAAACACATGAAAAATGCATGTGCGGTGCGTGCCGGGACTCTGCCGGTGCAGCCCAGCGTTTTGGGTGAGTCTGCATCGATTATGATTAAAAGCCACTAGTTTGGGCCCGAAAACACTGAAATTGACAGAAACACATGAAAATGCATGTACGGCGTGCGCCGTGACCCAGCGCAGCCGAGCCTTTTGGGTGAGTCTGCATCGGTTCTGATGAAAAGCCACTAGTTTGGGCCCGAAAACACTGAAATTGACAGAAACACTTGAAAAATGCATGTGCGGTGTGTGCCGGGACTCTGCCGGTGCAGCCGAGCGTTTTGGGTGAGTCTGCATCGATTATGATTAAAAGCCACTAGTTTGGGCCCGAAAACACTGAAATTGACAGAAACACATGAAAATGCATGTACGGCGTGCGCCGTGACCCTGCGCAACCGAGCCTTTGGGGTGAGTCTTCATCGGTTCTGACGAAAAGCCACTAGTTTGGGCCCAATAACACTGAAATTGACAGAAACACATGAAAATGCATGTACGGCGTGCGCCGTGACCCTGCCAGTGCAGCCGAGCCTTTTGGGTGAGTCTGCATCGGTTCTGACGAAAAGCCAGTAGTTTGGGCCCAATAACACTGAAATTGACAGAAACACATGAAAATGCATGTACGGCGTGCGCCGTGACCCTGCGCAACCGAGCCTTTGGGGTGAGTCTTCATCGGTTCTGATGAAAAGCCACTAGTTTGGGCCCGAAAACACTGAAATTGACAGAAACACATGAAAAATGCATGTGCGGTGCGTGCCGGGACTCTGCCGGTGCAGCCGAACCTTTTGGGTGAGTCTGCATCGGTTCTCTTGAAGAGCGACTAGTTTGGGCCCAATAACACTGAAATTGACAGAAACACATGAAAAATGCATGTACGGTGCGTGCCGGGACTCTGCCGGTGCAACCGAGCGTTTTGGGTGAGTCTGCATCGGTTCTGATGAAAAGCCACTAGTTTGGGCCCGAAAACACTGAAATTGACAGAAACACATGAAAAATGCATGTGCGGTGCGTGCCGGGACTCTGCCGGTGCAGCCGAGCGTTTTGGGTGAGTCTGCATCGATTCTGATGAAAAGCCACTAGTTTGGGCCCGAAAACACTGAAATTGACAGAAACACATGAAAAATGCATGTGCGGTGCGTGCCGGGACTCTGCCGGTGCAGCCCAGCGTTTTGGGTGAGTCTGCATCGATTCTGATGAAAAGCCACTAGTTTGGGCCCGAAAACACTGAAATTGACAGAAACACATGAAAAATGCATGTGCGGTGCGTGCCGGGACTCTGCCGGTGCAGCCCAGCGTTTTGGGTGAGTCTGCATCGATTCTGATGAAAAGCCACTAGTTTGGGCCCGACAACACTGAAATTGACAGAAACACATGAAAAATGCATGTGCGGTGCGTGCCGGGACTCTGCCGGTGCAGCCGAGCGTTTTGGGTGAGTCTGCATCGATTCTCATGAAAAGCCACTAGTTTGGGCCCGAAAACACTGAAATTGACAGAAACACATGAAAAATGCATGTGCGGTGCGTGCCGGGACTCTGCCGGTGCAGCCCAGCGTTTTGGGTGAGTCTGCATCGATTATGATTAAAAGCCACTAGTTTGGGCCCGAAAACACTGAAATTGACAGAAACACATGAAAATGCATGTACGGCGTGCGCCGTGACCCAGCGCAGCCGAGCCTTTTGGGTGAGTCTGCATCGGTTCTGATGAAAAGCCACTAGTTTGGGCCCGAAAACACTGAAATTGACAGAAACACTTGAAAAATGCATGTGCGGTGTGTGCCGGGACTCTGCCGGTGCAGCCGAGCGCTTTGGGTGAGTCTGCATCGATTATGATTAAAAGCCACTAGTTTGGGCCCGAAAACACTGAAATTGACAGAAACACATGAAAATGCATGTACGGCGTGCGCCGTGACCCTGCGCAACCGAGCCTTTGGGGTGAGTCTTCATCGGTTCTGACGAAAAGCCACTAGTTTGGGTCCAATAACACTGAAATTGACAGAAACACATGAAAATGCATGTACGGCGTGCGCCGTGACCCTGCCAGTGCAGCCGAGCCTTTTGGGTGAGTCTGCATCGGTTCTGACGAAAAGACAGTAGTTTGGGCCCAATAACACTGAAATTGACAGAAACACATGAAAATGCATGTACGGCGTGCGCCGTGACCCTGCGCAACCGAGCCTTTGGGGTGAGTCTTCATCGGTTCTGACGAAAAGCCACTAGTTTGGGCCCAATAACACTGAAATTGACAGAAACACATGAAAATACATGTACGGCGTGCGCCGTGACCCTGCCAGTGCAGCCGAGCCTTTTGGGTGAGTCTGCATCGGTTCTGACGAAAAGCCAGTAGTTTGGGCCCAATAACGCTGAAATTGACAGAAACACATGAAAATGCATGTACGGCGTGCGCCGTGACCCTGCGCAACCGAGCCTTTGGGGTGAGTCTTCATCGGTTCTGATGAAAAGCCACTAGTTTGGGCCCGAAAACACTGAAATTGACAAAAACACATGAAAATGCATATACGGCGTGTGCCCTGACCCTGCCAGCGCAGCCGAGACTTTTGGGTGAGTCTGCATCGCTTCTGATGAAAAGCCACTAGTTTGGGCCCAAAAACACTGAAATTGACAGAAACACATGAAAAATGCATGTGCGGTGCGTGCCGGGACTCTGCCGGTGCAGCCGAGCGTTTTAGGTGAGTCTGCATCGATTATGATTAAAAGCCTCTAGTTTGGGCCCGAAAACACTGAAATTGACAGAAACACATGAAAAATGCATGTGCGGTGCGTGCCGGGACTCTGCCGTTGCAGCCGAGCGTTTTGGGTGAGTCTGCATCGGTTCTGACGAAAAGCCACTAGTTTGGGCCCAATAACACTGAAATTGACAGAAACACATGAAAATGCATGTACGGCGTGCGCCGTGACCCTGCGCAACCGAGCCTTTGGGGTGAGTCTTCATCGGTTCTGACGAAAAGCCACTAGTTTGGGCCCAATAACACTGAAATTGACAGAAACACATGAAAATGCATGTACGGCGTGCGCCGTGACCCTGCCAGTGCAGCCGAGCCTTTTGGGTGAGTCTGCATCGGTTCTGACGAAAAGCCAGTAGTTTGGGCCCAATAACACTGAAATTGACAGAAACACATGAAAATGCATGTACGGCGTGCGCCGTGACCCTGCGCAACCGAGCCTTTGGGGTGAGTCTTCATCGGTTCTGATGAAAAGCCACTAGTTTGGGCCCGAAAACACTGAAATTGACAGAAACACATGAAAAATGCATGTGCGGTGCGTGCCGGGACTCTGCCGGTGCAGCCGAACCTTTTGGGTGAGTCTGCATCGGTTCTCTTGAAGAGCGACTAGTTTGGGCCCAATAACACTGAAATTGACAGAAACACATGAAAAATGCATGTACGGTGCGTGCCGGGACTCTGCCGGTGCAACCGAGCGTTTTGGGTGAGTCTGCATCGGTTCTGATGAAAAGCCACTAGTTTGGGCCCGAAAACACTGAAATTGACAGAAACACATGAAAAATGCATGTGCGGTGCGTGCCGGGACTCTGCCGGTGCAGCCGAGCGTTTTGGGTGAGTCTGCATCGATTCTGATGAAAAGCCACTAGTTTGGGCCCGAAAACACTGAAATTGACAGAAACACATGAAAAATGCATGTGCGGTGCGTGCCGGGACTCTGCCGGTGCAGCCCAGCGTTTTGGGTGAGTCTGCATCGATTCTGATGAAAAGCCACTAGTTTGGGCCCGAAAACACTGAAATTGACAGAAACACATGAAAAATGCATGTGCGGTGCGTGCCGGGACTCTGCCGGTGCAGCCCAGCGTTTTGGGTGAGTCTGCATCGATTCTGATGAAAAGCCACTAGTTTGGGCCCGACAACACTGAAATTGACAGAAACACATGAAAAATGCATGTGCGGTGCGTGCCGGGACTCTGCCGGTGCAGCCGAGCGTTTTGGGTGAGTCTGCATCGATTCTGATGAAAAGCCACTAGTTTGGGTCCGAAAACACTGAAATTGACAGAAACACATGAAAAATGCATGTGCGGTGCGTGCCGGGACTCTGCCGGTGCAGCCCAGCGTTTTGGGTGAGTCTGCATCGATTATGATTAAAAGCCACTAGTTTGGGCCCGAAAACACTGAAATTGACAGAAACACATGAAAATGCATGTACGGCGTGCGCCGTGACCCTGCGCAACCGAGCCTTTGGGGTGAGTCTTCATCGGTTCTGACGAAAAGCCACTAGTTTGGGCCCAATAACACTGAAATTGACAGAAACACATGAAAATGCATGTACGGCGTGCGCCGTGACCCTGCCAGTGCAGCCGAGCCTTTTGGGTGAGTCTGCATCGGTTCTGACGAAAAGCCAGTAGTTTGGGCCCAATAACACTGAAATTGACAGAAACACATGAAAATGCATGTACGGCGTGCGCCGTGACCCTGCGCAACCGAGCCTTTGGGGTGAGTCTTCATCGGTTCTGATGAAAAGCCACTAGTTTGGGCCCGAAAACACTGAAATTGACAGAAACACATGAAAAATGCATGTGCGGTGCGTGCCGGGACTCTGCCGGTGCAGCCGAACCTTTTGGGTGAGTCTGCATCGGTTCTCTTGAAGAGCGACTAGTTTGGGCCCAATAACACTGAAATTGACAGAAACACATGAAAAATGCATGTACGGTGCGTGCCGGGACTCTGCCGGTGCAACCGAGCGTTTTGGGTGAGTCTGCATCGGTTCTGATGAAAAGCCACTAGTTTGGGCCCGAAAACACTGAAATTGACAGAAACACATGAAAAATGCATGTGCGGTGCGTGCCGGGACTCTGCCGGTGCAGCCGAGCGTTTTGGGTGAGTCTGCATCGATTCTGATGAAAAGCCACTAGTTTGGGCCCGAAAACACTGAAATTGACAGAAACACATGAAAAATGCATGTGCGGTGCGTGCCGGGACTCTGCCGGTGCAGCCCAGCGTTTTGGGTGAGTCTGCATCAATTCTGATGAAAAGCCACTAGTTTGGGCCCGAAAACACTGAAATTGACAGAAACACATGAAAAATGCATGTGCGGTGCGTGCCGGGACTCTGCCGGTGCAGCCCAGCGTTTTGGGTGAGTCTGCATCGGTTCTGATGAAAAGCCACTAGTTTGGGCCCGAAAACACTGAAATTGACAGAAACACATGAAAAATGCATGTGCGGTGCGTGCCGGGACTCTGCCGGTGCAGCCGAGCGTTTTGGGTGAGTCTGCATCGATTCTGATGAAAAGCCACTAGTTTGGGTCCGAAAACACTGAAATTGACAGAAACACATGAAAAATGCATGTGCGGTGCGTGCCGGGACTCTGCCGGTGCAGCCCAGCGTTTTGGGTGAGTCTGCATCGATTATGATTAAAAGCCACTAGTTTGGGCCCGAAAACACTGAAATTGACAGAAACACATGAAAATGCATGTACGGCGTGCGCCGTGACCCAGCGCAGCCGAGCCTTTTGGGTGAGTCTGCATCGGTTCTGATGAAAAGCCACTAGTTTGGGCCCGAAAACACTGAAATTGACAGAAACACTTGAAAAATGCATGTGCGGTGTGTGCCGGGACTCTGCCGGTGCAGCCGAGCGTTTTGGGTGAGTCTGCATCGATTATGATTAAAAGCCACTAGTTTGGGCCCGAAAACACTGAAATTGACAGAAACACATGAAAATGCATGTACGGCGTGCGCCGTGACCCTGCGCAACCGAGCCTTTGGGGTGAGTCTTCATCGGTTCTGACGAAAAGCCACTAGTTTGGGCCCAATAACACTGAAATTGACAGAAACACATGAAAATGCATGTACGGCGTGCGCCGTGACCCTGCCAGTGCAGCCGAGCCTTTTGGGTGAGTCTGCATCGGTTCTGACGAAAAGCCAGTAGTTTGGGCCCAATAACACTGAAATTGACAGAAACACATGAAAATGCATGTACGGCGTGCGCCGTGACCCTGCGCAACCGAGCCTTTGGGGTGAGTCTTCATCGGTTCTGATGAAAAGCCACTAGTTTGGGCCCGAAAACACTGAAATTGACAGAAACACATGAAAAATGCATGTGCGGTGCGTGCCGGGACTCTGCCGGTGCAGCCGAACCTTTTGGGTGAGTCTGCATCGGTTCTCTTGAAGAGCGACTAGTTTGGGCCCAATAACACTGAAATTGACAGAAACACATGAAAAATGCATGTACGGTGCGTGCCGGGACTCTGCCGGTGCAACCGAGCGTTTTGGGTGAGTCTGCATCGGTTCTGATGAAAAGCCACTAGTTTGGGCCCGAAAACACTGAAATTGACAGAAACACATGAAAAATGCATGTGCGGTGCGTGCCGGGACTCTGCCGGTGCAGCCGAGCGTTTTGGGTGAGTCTGCATCGATTCTGATGAAAAGCCACTAGTTTGGGCCCGAAAACACTGAAATTGACAGAAACACATGAAAAATGCATGTGCGGTGCGTGCCGGGACTCTGCCGGTGCAGCCCAGCGTTTTGGGTGAGTCTGCATCGATTCTGATGAAAAGCCACTAGTTTGGGCCCGAAAACACTGAAATTGACAGAAACACATGAAAAATGCATGTGCGGTGCGTGCCGGGACTCTGCCGGTGCAGCCCAGCGTTTTGGGTGAGTCTGCATCGATTCTGATGAAAAGCCACTAGTTTGGGCCCGACAACACTGAAATTGACAGAAACACATGAAAAATGCATGTGCGGTGCGTGCCGGGACTCTGCCGGTGCAGCCGAGCGTTTTGGGTGAGTCTGCATCGATTCTCATGAAAAGCCACTAGTTTGGGCCCGAAAACACTGAAATTGACAGAAACACATGAAAAATGCATGTGCGGTGCGTGCCGGGACTCTGCCGGTGCAGCGCAGCGTTTTGGGTGAGTCTGCATCGATTATGATTAAAAGCCACTAGTTTGGGCCCGAAAACACTGAAATTGACAGAAACACATGAAAATGCATGTACGGCGTGCGCCGTGACCCAGCGCAGCCGAGCCTTTTGGGTGAGTCTGCATCGGTTCTGATGAAAAGCCACTAGTTTGGGCCCGAAAACACTGAAATTGACAGAAACACTTGAAAAATGCATGTGCGGTGTGTGCCGGGACTCTGCCGGTGCAGCCGAGCGTTTTGGGTGAGTCTGCATCGATTATGATTAAAAGCCACTAGTTTGGGACCGAAAACACTGAAATTGACAGAAACACATGAAAATGCATGTACGGCGTGCGCCGTGACCCTGCGCAACCGAGCCTTTGGGGTGAGTCTTCATCGGTTCTGACGAAAAGCCACTAGTTTGGGCCCAATAACACTGAAATTGACAGAAACACATGAAAATGCATGTACGGCGTGCGCCGTGACCCTGCCAGTGCAGCCGAGCCTTTTGGGTGAGTCTGCATCGGTTCTGACGAAAAGCCAGTAGTTTGGGCCCAATAACACTGAAATTGACAGAAACACATGAAAAATGCATGTACGGTGCGTGCCGGGACTCTGCCGGTGCAACCGAGCGTTTTGGGTGAGTCTGCATCGATTCTGATGAAAAGCCACTAGTTTGGGCCCGAAAACACTGAAATTGACAGAAACACATGAAAAATGCATGTGCGGTGTGTGCCGGGACTCTGCCGGTGCAGCCGAGCGTTTTGGGTGAGTCTGCATCGATTCTGATGAAAAGCCACTAGTTTGGGCCCGAAAACACTGAAATTGACAGAAACACATGAAAAATGCATGTGCGGTGCGTGCCGGGACTCTGCCGGTGCAGCCCAGCGTTTTGGGTGAGTCTGCATCGATTCTGATGAAAAGCCACTAGTTTGGGCCCGAAAACACTGAAATTGACAGAAACACATGAAAAATGCATGTGCGGTGCGTGCCGGGACTCTGCCGGTGCAGCCCAGCGTTTTGGGTGAGTCTGCATCGATTCTGATGAAAAGCCACTAGTTTGGGCCCGACAACACTGAAATTGACAGAAACACATGAAAAATGCATGTGCGGTGCGTGCCGGGACTCTGCCGGTGCAGCCGAGCATTTTGGGTGAGTCTGCATCGGTTCTGACGAAAAGCCAGTAGTTTGGGCCCAATAACACTGAAATTGACAGAAACACATGAAAATGCATGTACGGCGTGCGCCGTGACCCTGCGCAACCGAGCCTTTGGGGTGAGTCTTCATCGGTTCTGACGAAAAGCCACTAGTTTGGGCCCAATAACACTGAAATTGACAGAAACACATGAAAATACATGTACGGCGTGCGCCGTGACCCTGCCAGTGCAGCCGAGCCTTTTGGGTGAGTCTGCATCGGTTCTGACGAAAAGCCAGTAGTTTGGGCCCAATAACACTGAAATTGACAGAAACACATGAAAATGCATGTACGGCGTGCGCCGTGACCCTGCGCAACCGAGCCTTTGGGGTGAGTCTTCATCGGTTCTGATGAAAAGCCACTAGTTTGGGCCCGAAAACACTGAAATTGACAAAAACACATGAAAATGCATATACGGCGTGTGCCGTGACCCTGCCAGCGCAGCCGAGACTTTTGGGTGAGTCTGCATCGCTTCTGATGAAAAGCCACTAGTTTGGGCCCAAAAACACTGAAATTGACAGAAACACATGAAAAATGCATGTGCGGTGCGTGCCGGGACTCTGCCGGTGCAGCCGAGCGTTTTAGGTGAGTCTGCATCGATTATGATTAAAAGCCTCTAGTTTGGGCCCGAAAACACTGAAATTGACAGAAACACATGAAAAATGCATGTGCGGTGCGTGCCGGGACTCTGCCGTTGCAGCCGAGCGTTTTGGGTGAGTCTGCATCGGTTCTGACGAAAAGCCACTAGTTTGGGCCCAGTAACACTGAAATTGACAGAAACACATGAAAATGCATGTACGGCGTGCGCCGTGACCCTGCGCAACCGAGCCTTTGGGGTGAGTCTTCATCGGTTCTGACGAAAAGCCACTAGTTTGGGCCCAATAACACTGAAATTGACAGAAACACATGAAAATGCATGTACGGCGTGCGCCGTGACCCTGCCAGTGCAGCCGAGCCTTTTGGGTGAGTCTGCATCGGTTCTGACGAAAAGCCAGTAGTTTGGGCCCAATAACACTGAAATTGACAGAAACACATGAAAATGCATGTACGGCGTGCGCCGTGACCCTGCGCAACCGAGCCTTTGGGGTGAGTCTTCATCGGTTCTGATGAAAAGCCACTAGTTTGGGCCCGAAAACACTGAAATTGACAGAAACACATGAAAAATGCATGTGCGGTGCGTGCCGGGACTCTGCCGGTGCAGCCGAACCTTTTGGGTGAGTCTGCATCGGTTCTCTTGAAGAGCGACTAGTTTGGGCCCAATAACACTGAAATTGACAGAAACACATGAAAAATGCATGTACGGTGCGTGCCGGGACTCTGCCGGTGCAACCGAGCGTTTTGGGTGAGTCTGCATCGGTTCTGATGAAAAGCCACTAGTTTGGGCCCGAAAACACTGAAATTGACAGAAACACATGAAAAATGCATGTGCGGTGCGTGCCGGGACTCTGCCGGTGCAGCCGAGCGTTTTGGGTGAGTCTGCATCGATTCTGATGAAAAGCCACTAGTTTGGGCCCGAAAACACTGAAATTGACAGAAACACATGAAAAATGCATGTGCGGTGCGTGCCGGGACTCTGCCGGTGCAGCCCAGCGTTTTGGGTGAGTCTGCATCAATTCTGATGAAAAGCCACTAGTTTGGGCCCGAAAACACTGAAATTGACAGAAACACATGAAAAATGCATGTGCGGTGCGTGCCGGGACTCTGCCGGTGCAGCCCAGCGTTTTGGGTGAGTCTGCATCGATTCTGATGAAAAGCCACTAGTTTGGGCCCGACAACACTGAAATTGACAGAAACACATGAAAAATGCATGTGCGGTGCGTGCCGGGACTCTGCCGGTGCAGCCGAGCGTTTTGGGTGAGTCTGCATCGATTCTGATGAAAAGCCACTAGTTTGGGTCCGAAAACACTGAAATTGACAGAAACACATGAAAAATGCATGTGCGGTGCGTGCCGGGACTCTGCCGGTGCAGCCCAGCGTTTTGGGTGAGTCTGCATCGATTATGATTAAAAGCCACTAGTTTGGGCCCGAAAACACTGAAATTGACAGAAACACATGAAAATGCATGTACGGCGTGCGCCGTGACCCAGCGCAGCCGAGCCTTTTGGGTGAGTCTGCATCGGTTCTGATGAAAAGCCACTAGTTTGGGCCCGAAAACACTGAAATTGACAGAAACACTTGAAAAATGCATGTGCGGTGTGTGCCGGGACTCTGCCGGTGCAGCCGAGCGTTTTGGGTGAGTCTGCATCGATTATGATTAAAAGCCACTAGTTTGGGCCCGAAAACACTGAAATTGACAGAAACACATGAAAATGCATGTACGGCGTGCGCCGTGACCCTGCGCAACCGAGCCTTTGGGGTGAGTCTTCATCGGTTCTGACGAAAAGCCACTAGTTTGGGCCCAATAACACTGAAATTGACAGAAACACATGAAAATGCATGTACGGCGTGCGCCGTGACCCTGCCAGTGCAGCCGAGCCTTTTGGGTGAGTCTGCATCGGTTCTGACGAAAAGCCAGTAGTTTGGGCCCAATAACACTGAAATTGACAGAAACACATGAAAAATGCATGTGCGGTGCGTGCCGGGACTCTGCCGGTGCAGCCGAGCGTTTTGGGTGAGTCTGCATCGATTCTGATGAAAAGCCACTAGTTTGGGCCCGAAAACACTGAAATTGACAGAAACACATGAAAAATGCATGTGCGGTGCGTGCCGGGACTCTGCCGGTGCAGCCCAGCGTTTTGGGTGAGTCTGCATCGATTCTGATGAAAAGCCACTAGTTTGGGCCCGAAAACACTGAAATTGACAGAAACACATGAAAAATGCATGTGCGGTGCGTGCCGGGACTCTGCCGGTGCAGCCCAGCGTTTTGGGTGAGTCTGCATCGATTCTGATGAAAAGCCACTAGTTTGGGCCCGACAACACTGAAATTGACAGAAACACATGAAAAATGCATGTGCGGTGCGTGCCGGGACTCTGCCGGTGCAGCCGAGCGTTTTGGGTGAGTCTGCATCGATTCTGATGAAAAGCCACTAGTTTGGGTCCGAAAACACTGAAATTGACAGAAACACATGAAAAATGCATGTGCGGTGCGTGCCGGGACTCTGCCGGTGCAGCCCAGCGTTTTGGGTGAGTCTGCATCGATTATGAATAAAAGCCACTAGTTTGGGCCCGAAAACACTGAAATTGACAGAAACACATGAAAATGCATGTACGGCGTGCGCCGTGACCCAGCGCAGCCGAGCCTTTTGGGTGAGTCTGCATCGGTTCTGATGAAAAGCCACTAGTTTGGGCCCGAAAACACTGAAATTGACAGAAACACTTGAAAAATGCATGTGCGGTGTGTGCCGGGACTCTGCCGGTGCAGCCGAGCGTTTTGGGTGAGTCTGCATCGATTATGATTAAAAGCCACTAGTTTGGGCCCGAAAATACTGAAATTGACAGAAACACATGAAAATGCATGTACGGCGTGCGCCGTGACCCTGCGCAACCGAGCCTTTGGGGTGAGTCTTCATCGGTTCTGACGAAAAGCCACTAGTTTGGGCCCAATAACACTGAAATTGACAGAAACACATGAAAATGCATGTACGGCGTGCGCCGTGACCCTGCCAGTGCAGCCGAGCCTTTTGGGTGAGTCTGCATCGGTTCTGACGAAAAGCCAGTAGTTTGGGCCCAATAACACTGAAATTGACAGAAACACATGAAAATGCATGTACGGCGTGCGCCGTGACCCTGCGCAACCGAGCCTTTGGGGTGAGTCTTCATCGGTTCTGATGAAAAGCCACTAGTTTGGGCCCGAAAACACTGAAATTGACAGAAACACATGAAAAATGCATGTGCGGTGCGTGCCGGGACTCTGCCGGTGCAGCCGAACCTTTTGGGTGAGTCTGCATCGGTTCTCTTGAAGAGCGACTAGTTTGGGCCCAATAACACTGAAATTGACAGAAACACATGAAAAATGCATGTACGGTGCGTGCCGGGACTCTGCCGGTGCAACCGAGCGTTTTGGGTGAGTCTGCATCGGTTCTGATGAAAAGCCACTAGTTTGGGCCCGAAAACACTGAAATTGACAGAAACACATGAAAAATGCATGTGCGGTGCGTGCCGGGACTCTGCCGGTGCAGCCCAGCGTTTTGGGTGAGTCTGCATCGATTCTGATGAAAAGCCACTAGTTTGGGCCCGAAAACACTGAAATTGACAGAAACACATGAAAAATGCATGTGCGGTGCGTGCCGGGACTCTGCCGGTGCAGCCCAGCGTTTTGGGTGAGTCTGCATCGATTCTGATGAAAAGCCACTAGTTTGGGCCCGAAAACACTGAAATTGACAGAAACACATGAAAAATGCATGTGCGGTGCGTGCCGGGACTCTGCCGGTGCAGCCCAGCGTTTTGGGTGAGTCTGCATCGATTCTGATGAAAAGCCACTAGTTTGGGCCCGACAACACTGAAATTGACAGAAACACATGAAAAATGCATGTGCGGTGCGTGCCGGGACTCTGCCGGTGCAGCCGAGCGTTTTGGGTGAGTCTGCATCGATTCTCATGAAAAGCCACTAGTTTGGGCCCGAAAACACTGAAATTGACAGAAACACATGAAAAATGCATGTGCGGTGCGTGCCGGGACTCTGCCGGTGCAGCCCAGCGTTTTGGGTGAGTCTGCATCGATTATGATTAAAAGCCACTAGTTTGGGCCCGAAAACACTGAAATTGACAGAAACACATGAAAATGCATGTACGGCGTGCGCCGTGACCCAGCGCAGCCGAGCCTTTTGGGTGAGTCTGCATCGGTTCTGATGAAAAGCCACTAGTTTGGGCCCGAAAACACTGAAATTGACAGAAACACTTGAAAAATGCATGTGCGGTGTGTGCCGGGACTCTGCCGGTGCAGCCGAGCGTTTTGGGTGAGTCTGCATCGATTATGATTAAAAGCCACTAGTTTGGGCCCGAAAACACTGAAATTGACAGAAACACATGAAAATGCATGTACGGCGTGCGCCGTGACCCTGCGCAACCGAGCCTTTGGGGTGAGTCTTCATCGGTTCTGACGAAAAGCCACTAGTTTGGGCCCAATAACACTGAAATTGACAGAAACACATGAAAATGCATGTACGGCGTGCGCCGTGACCCTGCCAGTGCAGCCGAGCCTTTTGGGTGAGTCTGCATCGGTTCTGACGAAAAGCCAGTAGTTTGGGCCCAATAACACTGAAATTGACAGAAACACATGAAAAATGCATGTACGGTGCGTGCCGGGACTCTGCCGGTGCAACCGAGCGTTTTGGGTGAGTCTGCATCGATTCTGATGAAAAGCCACTAGTTTGGGCCCGAAAACACTGAAATTGACAGAAACACATGAAAAATGCATGTGCGGTGTGTGCCGGGACTCTGCCGGTGCAGCCGAGCGTTTTGGGTGAGTCTGCATCGATTCTGATGAAAAGCCACTAGTTTGGGCCCGAAAACACTGAAATTGACAGAAACACATGAAAAATGCATGTGCGGTGCGTGCCGGGACTCTGCCGGTGCAGCCCAGCGTTTTGGGTGAGTCTGCATCGATTCTGATGAAAAGCCACTAGTTTGGGCCCGAAAACACTGAAATTGACAGAAACACATGAAAAATGCATGTGCGGTGCGTGCCGGGACTCTGCCGGTGCAGCCCAGCGTTTTGGGTGAGTCTGCATCGATTCTGATGAAAAGCCACTAGTTTGGGCCCGACAACACTGAAATTGACAGAAACACATGAAAAATGCATGTGCGGTGCGTGCCGGGACTCTGCCGGTGCAGCCGAGCATTTTGGGTGAGTCTGCATCGGTTCTGACGAAAAGCCAGTAGTTTGGGCCCAATAACACTGAAATTGACAGAAACACATGAAAATGCATGTACGGCGTGCGCCGTGACCCTGCGCAACCGAGCCTTTGGGGTGAGTCTTCATCGGTTCTGACGAAAAGCCACTAGTTTGGGCCCAATAACACTGAAATTGACAGAAACACATGAAAATACATGTACGGCGTGCGCCGTGACCCTGCCAGTGCAGCCGAGCCTTTTGGGTGAGTCTGCATCGGTTCTGACGAAAAGCCAGTAGTTTGGGCCCAATAACACTGAAATTGACAGAAACACATGAAAATGCATGTACGGCGTGCGCCGTGACCCTGCGCACCCGAGCCTTTGGGGTGAGTCTTCATCGGTTCTGATGAAAAGCCACTAGTTTGGGCCCGAAAACACTGAAATTGACAAAAACACATGAAAATGCATATACGGCGTGTGCCGTGACCCTGCCAGCGCAGCCGAGACTTTTGGGTGAGTCTGCATCGCTTCTGATGAAAAGCCACTAGTTTGGGCCCAAAAACACTGAAATTGACAGAAACACATGAAAAATGCATGTGCGGTGCGTGCCGGGACTCTGCCGGTGCAGCCGAGCGTTTTAGGTGAGTCTGCATCGATTATGATTAAAAGCCTCTAGTTTGGGCCCGAAAACACTGAAATTGACAGAAACACATGAAAAATGCATGTGCGGTGCGTGCCGGGACTCTGCCGTTGCAGCCGAGCGTTTTGGGTGAGTCTGCATCGGTTCTGACGAAAAGCCACTAGTTTGGGCCCAGTAACACTGAAATTGACAGAAACACATGAAAATGCATGTACGGCGTGCGCCGTGACCCTGCGCAACCGAGCCTTTGGGGTGAGTCTTCATCGGTTCTGACGAAAAGCCACTAGTTTGGGCCCAATAACACTGAAATTGACAGAAACACATGAAAATGCATGTACGGCGTGCGCCGTGACCCTGCCAGTGCAGCCGAGCCTTTTGGGTGAGTCTGCATCGGTTCTGACGAAAAGCCAGTAGTTTGGGCCCAATAACACTGAAATTGACAGAAACACATGAAAATGCATGTACGGCGTGCGCCGTGACCCTGCGCAACCGAGCCTTTGGGGTGAGTCTTCATCGGTTCTGATGAAAAGCCACTAGTTTGGGCCCGAAAACACTGAAATTGACAGAAACACATGAAAAATGCATGTGCGGTGCGTGCCGGGACTCTGCCGGTGCAGCCGAACCTTTTGGGTGAGTCTGCATCGGTTCTCTTGAAGAGCGACTAGTTTGGGCCCAATAACACTGAAATTGACAGAAACACATGAAAAATGCATGTACGGTGCGTGCCGGGACTCTGCCGGTGCAACCGAGCGTTTTGGGTGAGTCTGCATCGGTTCTGATGAAAAGCCACTAGTTTGGGCCCGAAAACACTGAAATTGACAGAAACACATGAAAAATGCATGTGCGGTGCGTGCCGGGACTCTGCCGGTGCAGCCGAGCGTTTTGGGTGAGTCTGCATCGATTCTGATGAAAAGCCACTAGTTTGGGCCCGAAAACACTGAAATTGACAGAAACACATGAAAAATGCATGTGCGGTGCGTGCCGGGACTCTGCCGGTGCAGCCCAGCGTTTTGGGTGAGTCTGCATCGATTCTGATGAAAAGCCACTAGTTTGGGCCCGAAAACACTGAAATTGACAGAAACACATGAAAAATGCATGTGCGGTGCGTGCCGGGACTCTGCCGGTGCAGCCCAGCGTTTTGGGTGAGTCTGCATCGATTCTGATGAAAAGCCACTAGTTTGGGCCCGACAACACTGAAATTGACAGAAACACATGAAAAATGCATGTGCGGTGCGTGCCGGGACTCTGCCGGTGCAGCCGAGCGTTTTGGGTGAGTCTGCATCGATTCTGATGAAAAGCCACTAGTTTGGGTCCGAAAACACTGAAATTGACAGAAACACATGAAAAATGCATGTGCGGTGCGTGCCGGGACTCTGCCGGTGCAGCCCAGCGTTTTGGGTGAGTCTGCATCGATTATGATTAAAAGCCACTAGTTTGGGCCCGAAAACACTGAAATTGACAGAAACACATGAAAATGCATGTACGGCGTGCGCCGTGACCCAGCGCAGCCGAGCCTTTTGGGTGAGTCTGCATCGGTTCTGATGAAAAGCCACTAGTTTGGGCCCGAAAACACTGAAATTGACAGAAACACTTGAAAAATGCATGTGCGGTGTGTGCCGGGACTCTGCCGGTGCAGCCGAGCGTTTTGGGTGAGTCTGCATCGATTATGATTAAAAGCCACTAGTTTGGGCCCGAAAACACTGAAATTGACAGAAACACATGAAAATGCATGTACGGCGTGCGCCGTGACCCTGCGCAACCGAGCCTTTGGGGTGAGTCTTCATCGGTTCTGACGAAAAGCCACTAGTTTGGGCCCAATAACACTGAAATTGACAGAAACACATGAAAATGCATGTACGGCGTGCGCCGTGACCCTGCCAGTGCAGCCGAGCCTTTTGGGTGAGTCTGCATCGGTTCTGACGAAAAGCCAGTAGTTTGGGCCCAATAACACTGAAATTGACAGAAACACATGAAAATGCATGTACGGCGTGCGCCGTGACCCTGCGCAACCGAGCCTTTGGGGTGAGTCTTCATCGGTTCTGATGAAAAGCCACTAGTTTGGGCCCGAAAACACTGAAATTGACAGAAACACATGAAAAATGCATGTGCGGTGCGTGCCGGGACTCTGCCGGTGCAGCCGAACCTTTTGGGTGAGTCTGCATCGGTTCTCTTGAAGAGCGACTAGTTTGGGCCCAATAACACTGAAATTGACAGAAACACATGAAAAATGCATGTACGGTGCGTGCCGGGACTCTGCCGGTGCAACCGAGCGTTTTGGGTGAGTCTGCATCGGTTCTGATGAAAAGCCACTAGTTTGGGCCCGAAAACACTGAAATTGACAGAAACACATGAAAAATGCATGTGCGGTGCGTGCCGGGACTCTGCCGGTGCAGCCGAGCGTTTTGGGTGAGTCTGCATCGATTCTGATGAAAAGCCACTAGTTTGGGCCCGAAAACACTGAAATTGACAGAAACACATGAAAAATGCATGTGCGGTGCGTGCCGGGACTCTGCCGGTGCAGCCCAGCGTTTTGGGTGAGTCTGCATCGATTCTGATGAAAAGCCACTAGTTTGGGCCCGAAAACACTGAAATTGACAGAAACACATGAAAAATGCATGTGCGGTGCGTGCCGGGACTCTGCCGGTGCAGCCCAGCGTTTTGGGTGAGTCTGCATCGATTCTGATGAAAAGCCACTAGTTTGGGCCCGAAAACACTGAAATTGACAGAAACACATGAAAAATGCATGTGCGGTGCGTGCCGGGACTCTGCCGGTGCAGCCCAGCGTTTTGGGTGAGTCTGCATCGGTTCTGACGAAAAGCCAGTAGTTTGGGCCCAATAACACTGAAATTGACAGAAACACATGAAAATGCATGTACGGCGTGCGCCGTGACCCTGCGCAACCGAGCCTTTGGGGTGAGTCTTCATCGGTTCTGACGAAAAGCCACTAGTTTGGGCCCAATAACACTGAAATTGACAGAAACACATGAAAATACATGTACGGCGTGCGCCGTGACCCTGCCAGTGCAGCCGAGCCTTTTGGGTGAGTCTGCATCGGTTCTGACGAAAAGCCAGTAGTTTGGGCCCAATAACACTGAAATTGACAGAAACACATGAAAATGCATGTACGGCGTGCGCCGTGACCCTGCGCAACCGAGCCTTTGGGGTGAGTCTTCATCGGTTCTGATGAAAAGCCACTAGTTTGGGCCCGAAAACACTGAAATTGACAAAAACACATGAAAATGCATATACGGCGTGTGCCGTGACCCTGCCAGCGCAGCCGAGACTTTTGGGTGAGTCTGCATCGCTTCTGATGAAAAGCCACTAGTTTGGGCCCAAAAACACTGAAATTGACAGAAACACATGAAAAATGCATGTGCGGTGCGTGCCGGGACTCTGCCGGTGCAGCCGAGCGTTTTAGGTGAGTCTGCATCGATTATGATTAAAAGCCTCTAGTTTGGGCCCGAAAACACTGAAATTGACAGAAACACATGAAAAATGCATGTGCGGTGCGTGCCGGGACTCTGCCGTTGCAGCCGAGCGTTTTGGGTGAGTCTGCATCGGTTCTGACGAAAAGCCACTAGTTTGGGCCCAATAACACTGAAATTGACAGAAACACATGAAAAATGCATGTGCGGTGCGTGCCGGGACTCTGCCGGTGCAGCCCAGCGTTTTGGGTGAGTCTGCATCGGTTCTGACGAAAAGCCACTAGTTTGGGCCCAATAACACTGAAATTGACAGAAACATATGAAAATGCATGTACGGCGTGCGCCGTGACCCTGCCAGTGCAGCCGAGCCTTTTGGGTGAGTCTGCATCGGTTCTGACGAAAAGCCAGTAGTTTGGGCCCAATAACACTGAAATTGACAGAAACACATGAAAATGCATGTACGGCGTGCGCCGTGACCCTGCGCAACCGAGCCTTTGGGGTGAGTCTTCATCGGTTCTGATGAAAAGCCACTAGTTTGGGCCCGAAAACACTGAAATTGACAGAAACACATGAAAAATGCATGTGCGGTGCGTGCCGGGACTCTGCCGGTGCAGCCGAACCTTTTGGGTGAGTCTGCATCGGTTCTCTTGAAGAGCGACTAGTTTGGGCCCAATAACACTGAAATTGACAGAAACACATGAAAAATGCATGTACGGTGCGTGCCGGGACTCTGCCGGTGCAACCGAGCGTTTTGGGTGAGTCTGCATCGGTTCTGATGAAAAGCCACTAGTTTGGGCCCGAAAACACTGAAATTGACAGAAACACATGAAAAATGCATGTGCGGTGCGTGCCGGGACTCTGCCGGTGCAGCCGAGCGTTTTGGGTGAGTCTGCATCGATTCTGATGAAAAGCCACTAGTTTGGGCCCGAAAACACTGAAATTGACAGAAACACATGAAAAATGCATGTGCGGTGCGTGCCGGGACTCTGCCGGTGCAGCCCAGCGTTTTGGGTGAGTCTGCATCGATTCTGATGAAAAGCCACTAGTTTGGGCCCGAAAACACTGAAATTGACAGAAACACATGAAAAATGCATGTGCGGTGCGTGCCGGGACTCTGCCGGTGCAGCCCAGCGTTTTGGGTGAGTCTGCATCGATTCTGATGAAAAGCCACTAGTTTGGGCCCGACAACACTGCAATTGACAGAAACACATGAAAAATGCATGTGCGGTGCGTGCCGGGACTCTGCCGGTGCAGCCGAGCGTTTTGGGTGAGTCTGCATCGATTCTGATGAAAAGCCACTAGTTTGGGTCCGAAAACACTGAAATTGACAGAAACACATGAAAAATGCATGTGCGGTGCGTGCCGGGACTCTGCCGGTGCAGCCCAGCGTTTTGGGTGAGTCTGCATCGATTATGATTAAAAGCCACTAGTTTGGGCCCGAAAACACTGAAATTGACAGAAACACATGAAAATGCATGTACGGCGTGCGCCGTGACCCAGCGCAGCCGAGCCTTTTGGGTGAGTCTGCATCGGTTCTGATGAAAAGCCACTAGTTTGGGCCCGAAAACACTGAAATTGACAGAAACACTTGAAAAATGCATGTGCGGTGTGTGCCGGGACTCTGCCGGTGCAGCCGAGCGTTTTGGGTGAGTCTGCATCGATTATGATTAAAAGCCACTAGTTTGGGCCCGAAAACACTGAAATTGACAGAAACACATGAAAATGCATGTACGGCGTGCGCCGTGACCCTGCGCAACCGAGCCTTTGGGGTGAGTCTTCATCGGTTCTGACGAAAAGCCACTAGTTTGGGCCCAATAACACTGAAATTGACAGAAACACATGAAAATGCATGTACGGCGTGCGCCGTGACCCTGCCAGTGCAGCCGAGCCTTTTGGGTGAGTCTGCATCGGTTCTGACGAAAAGCCAGTAGTTTGGGCCCAATAACACTGAAATTGACAGAAACACATGACAAATGCATGTACGGTGCGTGCCGGGACTCTGCCGGTGCAACCGAGCGTTTTGGGTGAGTCTGCATCGATTCTGATGAAAAGCCACTAGTTTGGGCCCGAAAACACTGAAATTGACAGAAACACATGAAAAATGCATGTGCGGTGTGTGCCGGGACTCTGCCGGTGCAGCCGAGCGTTTTGGGTGAGTCTGCATCGATTCTGATGAAAAGCCACTAGTTTGGGCCCGAAAACACTGAAATTGACAGAAACACATGAAAAATGCATGTGCGGTGCGTGCCGGGACTCTGCCGGTGCAGCCCAGCGTTTTGGGTGAGTCTGCATCGATTCTGATGAAAAGCCACTAGTTTGGGCCCGAAAACACTGAAATTGACAGAAACACATGAAAAATGCATGTGCGGTGCGTGCCGGGACTCTGCCGGTGCAGCCCAGCGTTTTGGGTGAGTCTGCATCGATTCTGATGAAAAGCCACTAGTTTGGGCCCGACAACACTGAAATTGACAGAAACACATGAAAAATGCATGTGCGGTGCGTGCCGGGACTCTGCCGGTGCAGCCGAGCATTTTGGGTGAGTCTGCATCGGTTCTGACGAAAAGCCAGTAGTTTGGGCCCAATAACACTGAAATTGACAGAAACACATGAAAATGCATGTACGGCGTGCGCCGTGACCCTGCGCAACCGAGCCTTTGGGGTGAGTCTTCATCGGTTCTGACGAAAAGCCACTAGTTTGGGCCCAATAACACTGAAATTGACAGAAACACATGAAAATACATGTACGGCGTGCGCCGTGACCCTGCCAGTGCAGCCGAGCCTTTTGGGTGAGTCTGCATCGGTTCTGACGAAAAGCCAGTAGTTTGGGCCCAATAACACTGAAATTGACAGAAACACATGAAAATGCATGTACGGCGTGCGCCGTGACCCTGCGCAACCGAGCCTTTGGGGTGAGTCTTCATCGGTTCTGATGAAAAGCCACTAGTTTGGGCCCGAAAACACTGAAATTGACAGAAACACATGAAAATGCATATACGGCGTGTGCCGTGACCCTGCCAGCGCAGCCGAGACTTTTGGGTGAGTCTGCATCGCTTCTGATGAAAAGCCACTAGTTTGGGCCCAAAAACACTGAAATTGACAGAAACACATGAAAAATGCATGTGCGGTGCGTGCCGGGACTCTGCCGGTGCAGCCGAGCGTTTTAGGTGAGTCTGCATCGATTATGATTAAAAGCCTCTAGTTTGGGCCCGAAAACACTGAAATTGACAGAAACACATGAAAAATGCATGTGCGGTGCGTGCCGGGACTCTGCCGTTGCAGCCGAGCGTTTTGGGTGAGTCTGCATCGGATCTGACGAAAAGCCACTAGTTTGGGCCCAATAACACTGAAATTGACAGAAACACATGAAAATGCATGTACGGCGTGCGCCGTGACCCTGCCGGTGCAGCCGAGCGTTTTGGGTGAGTCTGCATCGATTCTGATGAAAAGCCACTAGTTTGGGCCCGAAAACACTGAAATTGACAGAAACACATGAAAAATGCATGTGCGGTGCGTGCCGTGACCCTGCCAGTGCAGCCGAGCCTTTTGGGTGAGTCTGCATCGGTTCTGACGAAAAGCCAGTAGTTTGGGCCCAATAACACTGAAATTGACAGAAACACATGAAAATGCATGTACGGCGTGCGCCGTGACCCTGCGCAACCGAGCATTTGGGGTGAGTCTTCATCGGTTCTGATGAAAAGCCACTAGTTTGGGCCCGAAAACACTGAAATTGACAGAAACACATGAAAAATGCATGTGCGGTGCGTGCCGGGACTCTGCCGGTGCAGCCGAAACTTTTGGGTGAGTCTGCATCGGTTCTCTTGAAGAGCGACTAGTTTGGGCCCAATAACACTGAAATTGACAGAAACACATGAAAAATGCATGTACGGTGCGTGCCGGGACTCTGCCGGTGCAACCGAGCGTTTTGGGTGAGTCTGCATCGGTTCTGATGAAAAGCCACTAGTTTGGGCCCGAAAACACTGAAATTGACAGAAACACTTGAAAAATGCATGTGCGGTGTGTGCCGGGACTCTGCCGGTGCAGCCGAGCGTTTTGGGTGAGTCTGCATCGATTATGATTAAAAGCCACTAGTTTGGGCCCGAAAACACTGAAATTGACAGAAACACATGAAAATGCATGTACGGCGTGCGCCGTGACCCTGCGCAACCGAGCCTTTGGGGTGAGTCTGCATCGCTTCTGATGAAAAGCCACTAGTTTGGGCCCAAAAACACTGAAATTGACAGAAACACATGAAAAATGCATGTGCGGTGCGTGCCGGGACTCTGCCGGTGCAGCCGAGCGTTTTAGGTGAGTCTGCATCGATTATGATTAAAAGCCTCTAGTTTGGGCCCGAAAACACTGAAATTGACAGAAACACATGAAAAATGCATGTGCGGTGCGTGCCGTGACCCTGCCAGTGCAGCCGAGCCTTTTGGGTGAGTCTGCATCGGTTCTGACGAAAAGCCAGTAGTTTGGGCCCAATAACACTGAAATTGACAGAAACACATGAAAATGCATGTACGGCGTGCGCCGTGACCCTGCGCAACCGAGCATTTGGGGTGAGTCTTCATCGGTTCTGATGAAAAGCCACTAGTTTGGGCCCGAAAACACTGAAATTGACAGAAACACATGAAAAATGCATGTGCGGTGCGTGCCGGGACTCTGCCGGTGCAGCCGAACCTTTTGGGTGAGTCTGCATCGGTTCTCTTGAAGAGCGACTAGTTTGGGCCCAATAACACTGAAATTGACAGAAACACATGAAAAATGCATGTACGGTGCGTGCCGGGACTCTGCCGGTGCAACCGAGCGTTTTGGGTGAGTCTGCATCGGTTCTGATGAAAAGCCACTAGTTTGGGCCCGAAAACACTGAAATTGACAGAAACACATGAAAAATGCATGTGCGGTGCGTGCCGGGACTCTGCCGATGCAGCCGAGCGTTTTGGGTGAGTCTGCATCGATTCTGATGAAAAGCCACTAGTTTGGGCCCGAAAACACTGAAATTGACAGAAACACATGAAAAATGCATGTGCGGTGCGTGCCGGGACTCTGCCGGTGCAGCCCAGCGTTTTGGGTGAGTCTGCATCGATTCTGATGAAAAGCCACTAGTTTGGGCCCGAAAACACTGAAATTGACAGAAACACATGAAAAATGCATGTGCGGTGCGTGCCGGGACTCTGCCGGTGCAGCCCAGCGTTTTGGGTGAGTCTGCATCGATTCTGATGAAAAGCCACTAGTTTGGGCCCGACAACACTGAAATTGACAGAAACACATGAAAAATGCATGTGCGGTGCGTGCCGGGACTCTGCCGGTGCAGCCGAGCGTTTTGGGTGAGTCTGCATCGATTCTGATGAAAAGCCACTAGTTTGGGCCCGAAAACACTGAAATTGACAGAAACACATGAAAAATGCATGTGCGGTGCGTGCCGGGACTCTGCCGGTGCAGCCCAGCGTTTTGGGTGAGTCTGCATCGATTCTGATGAAAAGCCACTAGTTTGGGCCCGAAAACACTGAAATTGACAGAAACACTTGAAAAATGCATGTGCGGTGCGTGCCGGGACTCTGCCGGTGCAGCCGAGCGTTTTGGGTGAGTCTGCATCGATTATGATTAAAAGCCACTAGTTTGGGCCCGAAAACACTGAAATTGACAGAAACACATGAAAATGCATGTACGGCGTGCGCCGTGACCCAGCGCAGCCGAGCCTTTTGGGTGAGTCTGCATCGGTTCTGATGAAAAGCCACTAGTTTGGGCCCGAAAACACTGAAATTGACAGAAACACTTGAAAAATGCATGTGCGGTGTGTGCCGGGACTCTGCCGGTGCAGCCGAGCGTTTTGGGTGAGTCTGCATCGATTATGATTAAAAGCCACTAGTTTGGGCCCGAAAACACTGAAATTGACAGAAACACATGAAAATGCATGTACGGCGTGCGCCGTGACCCTGCGCAACCGAGCCTTTGGGGTGAGTCTGCATCGGTTCTGACGAAAAGCCACTAGTTTGGGCCCAATAACACTGAAATTGACAGAAACACATGAAAATGCATGTACGGCGTGCGCCGTGACCCAGCGCAGCCGAGCCTTTTGGGTGAGTCTGCATCGGTTCTGATGAAAAGCCACTAGTTTGGGCCCGAAAACACTGAAATTGACAGAAACACATGAAAATGCATGTACGGCGTGCGCCGTGACCCAGCGCAGCCGAGCCTTTTGGGTGAGTCTGCATCGGTTCTGATGAAAAGCCACTAGTTTGGGCCCGAAAACACTGAAATTGACAGAAACACTTGAAAAATGCATGTGCGGTGTGTGCCGGGACTCTGCCGGTGCAGCCGAGCGTTTTGGGTGAGTCTGCATCGATTATGATTAAAAGCCACTAGTTTGGGCCCGAAAACACTGAAATTGACAGAAACACATGAAAATGCATGTACGGCGTGCGCCGTGACCCAGCGCAGCCGAGCCTTTTGGGTGAGTCTGCATCGGTTCTGATGAAAAGCCACTAGTTTGGGCCCGAAAACACTGAAATTGACAGAAACACTTGAAAAATGCATGTGCGGTGTGTGCCGGGACTCTGCCGGTGCAGCCGAGCGTTTTGGGTGAGTCTGCATCGATTATGATTAAAAGCCACTAGTTTGGGCCCGAAAACACTGAAATTGACAGAAACACATGAAAATGCATGTACGGCGTGCGCCGTGACCCTGCGCAACCGAGCCTTTGGGGTGAGTCTTCATCGGTTCTGACGAAAAGCCACTAGTTTGGGCCCAATAACACTGAAATTGACAGAAACACATGAAAATGCATGTACGGCGTGCGCCGTGACCCTGCCAGTGCAGCCGAACCTTTTGGGTGAGTCTGCATCGGTTCTGACGAAAAGCCAGTAGTTTGGGCCCAATAACACTGAAATTGACAGAAACACATGAAAAATGCATGTACGGTGCGTGCCGGGACTCTGCCGGTGCAACCGAGCGTTTTGGGTGAGTCTGCATCGATTCTGATGAAATGCCACTAGTTTGGGCCCGAAAACACTGAAATTGACAGAAACACATGAAAAATGCATGTGCGGTGTGTGCCGGGACTCTGCCGGTGCAGCCCAGCGTTTTGGGTGAGTCTGCATCGATTCTGATGAAAAGCCACTAGTTTGGGCCCGAAAACACTGAAATTGACAGAAACACATGAAAAATGCATGTGCGGTGCGTGCCGGGACTCTGCCGGTGCAGCCCAGCGTTTTGGGTGAGTCTGCATCGATTCTGATGAAAAGCCACTAGTTTGGGCCCGAAAACACTGAAATTGACAGAAACACATGAAAAATGCATGTGCGGTGCGTGACGGGACTCTGCCGGTGCAGCCCAGCGTTTTGGGTGAGTCTGCATCGATTCTGATGAAAAGCCACTAGTTTGGGCCCGACAACACTGAAATTGACAGAAACACATGAAAAATGCATGTGCGGTGCGTGCCGGGACTCTGCCGGTGCAGCCGAGCATTTTGGGTGAGTCTGCATCGGTTCTGACGAAAAGCCAGTAGTTTGGGCCCAATAACACTGAAATTGACAGAAACACATGAAAATGCATGTACGGCGTGCGCCGTGACCCTGCGCAACCGAGCCTTTGGGGTGAGTCTTCATCGGTTCTGACGAAAAGCCACTAGTTTGGGCCCAATAACACTGAAATTGACAGAAACACATGAAAATACATGTACGGCGTGCGCCGTGACCCTGCCAGTGCAGCCGAGCCTTTAGGGTGAGTCTGCATCGGTTCTGACGAAAAGCCAGTAGTTTGGGCCCAATAACACTGAAATTGACAGAAACACATGAAAATGCATGTACGGCGTGCGCCGTGACCCTGCGCAACCGAGCCTTTGGGGTGAGTCTTCATCGGTTCTGATGAAAAGCCACTAGTTTGGGCCCGAAAACACTGAAATTGACAGAAACACATGAAAATGCATATACGGCGTGTGCCGTGACCCTGCCAGCGCAGCCGAGACTTTTGGGTGAGTCTGCATCGCTTCTGATGAAAAGCCACTAGTTTGGGCCCAAAAACACTGAAATTGACAGAAACACATGAAAAATGCATGTGCGGTGCGTGCCGGGACTCTGCCGGTGCAGCCGAGCGTTTTAGGTGAGTCTGCATCGATTATGATTAAAAGCCTCTAGTTTGGGCCCGAAAACACTGAAATTGACAGAAACACATGAAAAATGCATGTGCGGTGCGTGCCGGGACTCTGCCGTTGCAGCCGAGCGTTTTGGGTGAGTCTGCATCGGTTCTGACGAAAAGCCACTAGTTTGGGCCCAATAACACTGAAATTGACAGAAACACATGAAAATGCATGTACGGCGTGCGCCGTGACCCTGCGCAACCGAACCTTTGGGGTGAGTCTTCATCGGTTCTGACGAAAAGCCACTAGTTTGGGCCCAATAACACTGAAATTGACAGAAACACATGAAAATGCATGTACGGCGTGCGCCGTGACCCTGCCAGTGCAGCCGAGCCTTTTGGGTGAGTCTGCATCGGTTCTGACGAAAAGCCAGTAGTTTGGGCCCAATAACACTGAAATTGACAGAAACACATGAAAATGCATGTACGGCGTGCGCCGTGACCCTGCGCAACCGAGCCTTTGGGGTGAGTCTTCATCGGTTCTGATGAAAAGCCACTAGTTTGGGCCCGAAAACACTGAAATTGACAGAAACACATGAAAAATGCATGTGCGGTGCGTGCCGGGACTCTGCCGGTGCAGCCGAACCTTTTGGGTGAGTCTGCATCGGTTCTCTTGAAGAGCGACTAGTTTGGGCCCAATAACACTGAAATTGACAGAAACACATGAAAAATGCATGTACGGTGCGTGCCGGGACTCTGCCGGTGCAACCGAGCGTTTTGGGTGAGTCTGCATCGGTTCTGATGAAAAGCCACTAGTTTGGGCCCGAAAACACTGAAATTGACAGAAACACATGAAAAATGCATGTGCGGTGCGTGCCGGGACTCTGCCGGTGCAGCCGAGCGTTTTGGGTGAGTCTGCATCGATTCTGATGAAAAGCCACTAGTTTGGGCCCGAAAACACTGAAATTGACAGAAACACATGAAAAATGCATGTGCGGTGCGTGCCGGGACTCTGCCGGTGCAGCCCAGCGTTTTGGGTGAGTCTGCATCGATTCTGATGAAAAGCCACTAGTTTGGGCCCAATAACACTGAAATTGACAGAAACACATGAAAAATGCATGTACGGTGCGTGCCGGGACTCTGCCGGTGCAACCGAGCGTTTTGGGTGAGTCTGCATCGGTTCTGATGAAAAGCCACTAGTTTGGGCCCGAAAACACTGAAATTGACAGAAACACATGAAAAATGCATGTGCGGTGCGTGCCGGGACTCTGCCGGTGCAGCCGAGCGTTTTGGGTGAGTCTGCATCGATTCTGATGAAAAGCCACTAGTTTGGGCCCGAAAACACTGAAATTGACAGAAACACATGAAAAATGCATGTGCGGTGCGTGCCGGGACTCTGCCGGTGCAGCCCAGCGTTTTGGGTGAGTCTGCATCGATTCTGATGAAAAGCCACTAGTTTGGGCCCGAAAACACTGAAATTGACAGAAACACATGAAAAATGCATGTGCGGTGCGTGCCGGGACTCTGCCGGTGCAGCCGAGCGTTTTGGGTGAGTCTGCATCGATTATGATTAAAAGCCACTAGTTTGGGCCCGAAAACACTGAAATTGACAGAAACACATGAAAATGCATGTACAGCGTGCGCCGTGACCCTGCGCAACCGAGCCTTTGGGGTGAGTCTGCATCGGTTCTGACGAAAAGCCACTAGTTTGGGCCCAATAACACTGAAATTGACAGAAACACATGAAAATGCATGTACGGCGTGCGCCGTGACCCAGCGCAGCCGAGCCTTTTGGGTGAGTCTGCATCGGTTCTGATGAAAAGCCACTAGTTTGGGCCCGAAAACACTGAAATTGACAGAAACACTTGAAAAATGCATGTGCGGTGTGTGCCGGGACTCTGCCGGTGCAGCCGAGCGTTTTGGGTGAGTCTGCATCGATTATGATTAAAAGCCACTAGTTTGGGCCCGAAAACACTGAAATTGACAGAAACACATGAAAATGCATGTACGGCGTGCGCCGTGACCCAGCGCAGCCGAGCCTTTTGGGTGAGTCTGCATCGGTTCTGATGAAAAGCCACTAGTTTGGGCCCGAAAACACTGAAATTGACAGAAACACTTGAAAAATGCATGTGCGGTGTGTGCCGGGACTCTGCCGGTGCAGCCGAGCGTTTTGGGTGAGTCTGCATCGATTCTGATGAAAAGCCACTAGTTTGGGCCCGAAAACACTGAAATTGACAGAAACACATGAAAAATGCATGTGCGGTGCGTGCCGGGACTCTGCCGGTGCAGCCCAGCGTTTTGGGTGAGTCTGCATCGATTCTGATGAAAAGCCACTAGTTTGGGCCCGAAAACACTGAAATTGACAGAAACACATGAAAAATGCATGTACGGTGCGTGCCGGGACTCTGCCGGTGCAGCCCAGCGTTTTGGGTGAGTCTGCATCGATTCTGATGAAAAGCCACTAGTTTGGGCCCGACAACACTGAAATTGACAGAAACACATGAAAAATGCATGTGCGGTGCGTGCCGGGACTCTGCCGGTGCAGCCGAGCATTTTGGGTGAGTCTGCATCGGTTCTGACGAAAAGCCAGTAGTTTGGTCCCAATAACACTGAAATTGACAGAAACACATGAAAATGCATGTACGGCGTGCGCCGTGACCCTGCGCAACCGAGCCTTTGGGGTGAGTCTTCATCGGTTCTGACGAAAAGCCACTAGTTTGGGCCCAATAACACTGAAATTGACAGAAACACATGAAAATACATGTACGGCGTGCGCCGTGACCCTGCCAGTGCAGCCGAGCCTTTTGGGTGAGTCTGCATCGGTTCTGACGAAAAGCCAGTAGTTTGGGCCCAATAACACTGAAATTGACAGAAACACATGAAAATGCATGTACGGCGTGCGCCGTGACCCTGCGCAACCGAGCCTTTGGGGTGAGTCTTCATCGGTTCTGATGAAAAGCCACTAGTTTGGGCCCGAAAACACTGAAATTGACAGAAACACATGAAAATGCATATACGGCGTGTGCCGTGACCCTGCCAGCGCAGCCGAGACTTTTGGGTGAGTCTGCATCGCTTCTGATGAAAAGCCACTAGTTTGGGCCCAAAAACACTGAAATTGACAGAAACACATGAAAAATGCATGTGCGGTGCGTGCCGGGACTCTGCCGGTGCAGCCGAGCGTTTTAGGTGAGTCTGCATCGATTATGATTAAAAGCCTCTAGTTTGGGCCCGAAAACACTGAAATTGACAGAAACACATGAAAAATGCATGTGCGGTGCGTGCCGGGACTCTGCCGTTGCAGCCGAGCGTTTTGGGTGAGTCTGCATCGGTTCTGACGAAAAGCCACTAGTTTGGGCCCAATAACACTGAAATTGACAGAAACACATGAAAATGCATGTACGGCGTGCGCCGTGACCCTGCGCAACCGAGCCTTTGGGGTGAGTCTTCATCGGTTCTGACGAAAAGCCACTAGTTTGGGCCCAATAACACTGAAATTGACAGAAACACATGAAAATGCATGTACGGCGTGCGCCGTGACCCTGCCAGTGCAGCCGAGCCTTTTGGGTGAGTCTGCATCGGTTCTGACGAAAAGCCAGTAGTTTGGGCCCAATAACACTGAAATTGACAGAAACACATGAAAATGCATGTACGGCGTGCGCCGTGACCCTGCGCAACCGAGCCTTTGGGGTGAGTCTTCATCGGTTCTGATGAAAAGCCACTAGTTTGGGCCCGAAAACACTGAAATTGACAGAAACACATGAAAAATGCATGTGCGGTGCGTGCCGGGACTCTGCCGGTGCAGCCGAGCGTTTTGGGTGAGTCTGCATCGATTCTGATGAAAAGCCACTAGTTTGGGCCCGAAAACACTGAAATTGACAGAAACACATGAAAAATGCATGTGCGGTGCGTGCCGGGACTCTGCCGGTGCAGCCCAGCGTTTTGGGTGAGTCTGCATCGATTCTGATGAAAAGCCACTAGTTTGGGCCCGAAAACACTGAAATTGACAGAAACACATGAAAAACGCATGTGCGGTGCGTGCCGGGACTCTGCCGGTGCAGCCCAGCGTTTTGGGTGAGTCTGCATCGATTCTGATGAAAAGCCACTAGTTTGGGCCCGACAACACTGAAATTGACAGAAACACATGAAAAATGCATGTGCGGTGCGTGCCGGGACTCTGCCGGTGCAGCCGAGCGTTTTGGGTGAGTCTGCATCGATTCTGATGAAAAGCCACTAGTTTGGGCCCGAAAACACTGAAATTGACAGAAACACATGAAAAATGCATGTGCGGTGCGTGCTGGGACTCTGCCGGTGCAGCCCAGCGTTTTGGGTGAGTCTGCATCGATTATGATTAAAAGCCACTAGTTTGGGCCCGAAAACACTGAAATTGACAGAAACACATGAAAATGCATGTACGGCGTGCGCCGTGACCCAGCGCAGCCGAGCCTTTTGGGTGAGTCTGCATCGGATCTGATGAAAAGCCACTAGTTTGGGCCCGAAAACACTGAAATTGACAGAAACACTTGAAAAATGCATGTGCGGTGTGTGCCGGGACTCTGCCGGTGCAGCCGAGCGTTTTAGGTGAGTCTGCATCGATTATGATTAAAAGCCACTAGTTTGGGCCCGAAAACACTGAAATTGACAGAAACACATGAAAATGCATGTACGGCGTGCGCCGTGACCCTGCGCAACCGAGCCTTTGGGGTGAGTCTTCATCGGTTCTGACGAAAAGCCACTAGTTTGGGCCCAATAACACTGAAATTGACAGAAACACATGAAAATGCATGTACGGCGTGCGCCGTGACCCTGCCAGTGCAGTCGAGCCTTTTGGGTGAGTCTGCATCGGTTCTGACGAAAAGCCAGTAGTTTGGGCCCAATAACACTGAAATTGACAGAAACACATGAAAAATGCATGTACGGTGCGTGCCGGGACTCTGCCAGTGCAACCGAGCGTTTTGGGTGAGTCTGCATCGATTCTGATGAAAAGCCACTAGTTTGGGCCCGAAAACACTGAAATTGACAGAAACACATGAAAAATGCATGTGCGGTGTGTGCCGGGACTCTGCCGGTGCAGCCGAGCGTTTTGGGTGAGTCTGCATCGATTCTGATGAAAAGCCACTAGTTTGGGCCCGAAAACACTGAAATTGACAGAAACACATGAAAAATGCATGTGCGGTGCGTGCCGGGACTCTGCCGGTGCAGCCCAGCGTTTTGGGTGAGTCTGCATCGATTCTGATGAAAAGCCACTAGTTTGGGCCCGAAAACACTGAAATTGACAGAAACACATGAAAAATGCATGTGCGGTGCGTGCCGGGACTCTGCCGGTGCAGCCCAGCGTTTTGGGTGAGTCTGCATCGATTCTGATGAAAAGCCACTAGTTTGGGCCCGACAACACTGAAATTGACAGAAACACATGAAAAATGCATGTGCGGTGCGTGCCGGGACTCTGCCGGTGCAGCCGAGCATTTTGGGAGAGTCTGCATCGGTTCTGACGAAAAGCCAGTAGTTTGGGCCCAATAACACTGAAATTGACAGAAACACATGAAAATGCATGTACGGCGTGCGCCGTGACCCTGCGCAACCGAGCCTTTGGGGTGAGTCTTCATCGGTTCTGACGAAAAGCCACTAGTTTGGGCCCAATAACACTGAAATTGACAGAAACACATGAAAATACATGTACGGCGTGCGCCGTGACCCTGCCAGTGCAGCCGAGCCTTTTGGGTGAGTCTGCATCGGTTCTGACGAAAAGCCAGTAGTTTGGGCCCAATAACACTGAAATTGACAGAAACACATGAAAATGCATGTACGGCGTGCGCCGTGACCCTGCGCAACCGAGCCTTTGGGGTGAGTCTTCATCGGTTCTGATGAAAAGCCACTAGTTTGGGCCCGAAAACACTGAAATTGACAGAAACAAATGAAAAATGCATGTGCGGTGCGTGCCGGGACTCTGCCGGTGCAGCCGAACCTTTTGGGTGAGTCTGCATCGGTTCTCTTGAAGAGCGACTAGTTTGGGCCCAATAACACTGAAATTGGCAGAAACACATGAAAAATGCATGTACGGTGCGTGCCGGGACTCTGCCGGTGCAACCGAGCTTTTTGGGTGAGTCTGCATCGGTTCTGATGAAAAGCCACTAGTTTGGGCCCGAAAACACTGAAATTGACAGAAACACATGAAAAATGCATGTGCGGTGCGTGCCGGGACTCTGCCGATGCAGCCGAGCGTTTTGGGTGAGTCTGCATCGATTCTGATGAAAAGCCACTAGTTTGGGCCCGAAAACACTGAAATTGACAGAAACACATGAAAAATGCATGTGCGGTGCGTGCCGGGACTCTGCCGGTGCAGCCCAGCGTTTTGGGTGAGTCTGCATCGATTCTGATGAAAAGCCACTAGTTTGGGCCCGAAAACACTGAAATTGACAGAAACACATGAAAAATGCATGTGCGGTGCGTGCCGGGACTCTGCCGGTGCAGCCCAGCGTTTTGGGTGAGTCTGCATCGATTATGATTAAAAGCCACTAGTTTGGGCCCGAAAACACTGAAATTGACAGAAACACATGAAAATGCATGTACGGCGTGCGCCGTGACCCAGCGCAGCCGAGCCTTTTGGGTGAGTCTGCATCGGTTCTGATGAAAAGCCACTAGTTTGGGCCCGAAAACACTGAAATTGACAGAAACACTTGAAAAATGCATGTGCGGTGTGTGCCGGGACTCTGCCGGTGCAGCCGAGCGTTTTGGGTGAGTCTGCATCGATTATGATTAAAAGCCACTAGTTTGGGCCCGAAAACACTGAAATTGACAGAAACACATGAAAATGCATGTACGGCGTGCGCCGTGACCCTGCGCAACCGAGCCTTTGGGGTGAGTCTTCATCGGTTCTGACGAAAAGCCACTAGTTTGGGCCCAATAACACTGAAATTGACAGAAACACATGAAAATGCATGTACGGCGTGCGCCGTGACCCTGCCAGTGCAGTCGAGCCTTTTGGGTGAGTCTGCATCGGTTCTGACGAAAAGCCAGTAGTTTGGGCCCAATAACACTGAAATTGACAGAAACACATGAAAAATGCATGTACGGTGCGTGCCGGGACTCTGCCGGTGCAACCGAGCGTTTTGGGTGAGTCTGCATCGATTCTGATGAAAAGCCACTAGTTTGGGCCCGAAAACACTGAAATTGACAGAAACACATGAAAAATGCATGTGCGGTGTGTGCCGGGACTCTGCCGGTGCAGCCGAGCGTTTTGGGTGAGTCTGCATCGATTCTGATGAAAAGCCACTAGTTTGGGCCCGAAAACACTGAAATTGACAGAAACACATGAAAAATGCATGTGCGGTGCGTGCCGGGACTCTGCCGGTGCAGCCCAGCGTTTTGGGTGAGTCTGCATCGATTCTGATGAAAAGCCACTAGTTTGGGCCCGAAAACACTGAAATTGACAGAAACACATGAAAAACGCATGTGCGGTGCGTGCCGGGACTCTGCCGGTGCAGCCCAGCGTTTTGGGTGAGTCTGCATCGATTCTGATGAAAAGCCACTAGTTTGGGCCCGACAACACTGAAATTGACAGAAACACATGAAAAATGCATGTGCGGTGCGTGCCGGGACTCTGCCGGTGCAGCCGAGCGTTTTGGGTGAGTCTGCATCGATTCTGATGAAAAGCCACTAGTTTGGGCCCGAAAACACTGAAATTGACAGAAACACATGAAAAATGCATGTGCGGTGCGTGCTGGGACTCTGCCGGTGCAGCCCAGCGTTTTGGGTGAGTCTGCATCGATTATGATTAAAAGCCACTAGTTTGGGCCCGAAAACACTGAAATTGACAGAAACACATGAAAATGCATGTACGGCGTGCGCCGTGACCCAGCGCAGCCGAGCCTTTTGGGTGAGTCTGCATCGGATCTGATGAAAAGCCACTAGTTTGGGCCCGAAAACACTGAAATTGACAGAAACACTTGAAAAATGCATGTGCGGTGTGTGCCGGGACTCTGCCGGTGCAGCCGAGCGTTTTAGGTGAGTCTGCATCGATTATGATTAAAAGCCACTAGTTTGGGCCCGAAAACACTGAAATTGACAGAAACACATGAAAATGCATGTACGGCGTGCGCCGTGACCCTGCGCAACCGAGCCTTTGGGGTGAGTCTTCATCGGTTCTGACGAAAAGCCACTAGTTTGGGCCCAATAACACTGAAATTGACAGAAACACATGAAAATGCATGTACGGCGTGCGCCGTGACCCTGCCAGTGCAGTCGAGCCTTTTGGGTGAGTCTGCATCGGTTCTGACGAAAAGCCAGTAGTTTGGGCCCAATAACACTGAAATTGACAGAAACACATGAAAAATGCATGTACGGTGCGTGCCGGGACTCTGCCGGTGCAACCGAGCGTTTTGGGTGAGTCTGCATCGATTCTGATGAAAAGCCACTAGTTTGGGCCCGAAAACACTGAAATTGACAGAAACACATGAAAAATGCATGTGCGGTGTGTGCCGGGACTCTGCCGGTGCAGCCGAGCGTTTTGGGTGAGTCTGCATCGATTCTGATGAAAAGCCACTAGTTTGGGCCCGAAAACACTGAAATTGACAGAAACACATGAAAAATGCATGTGCGGTGCGTGCCGGGACTCTGCCGGTGCAGCCCAGCGTTTTGGGTGAGTCTGCATCGATTCTGATGAAAAGCCACTAGTTTGGGCCCGAAAACACTGAAATTGACAGAAACACATGAAAAATGCATGTGCGGTGCGTGCCGGGACTCTGCCGGTGCAGCCCAGCGTTTTGGGTGAGTCTGCATCGATTCTGATGAAAAGCCACTAGTTTGGGCCCGACAACACTGAAATTGACAGAAACACATGAAAAATGCATGTGCGGTGCGTGCCGGGACTCTGCCGGTGCAGCCGAGCATTTTGGGTGAGTCTGCATCGGTTCTGACGAAAAGCCAGTAGTTTGGGCCCAATAACACTGAAATTGACAGAAACACATGAAAATGCATGTACGGCGTGCGCCGTGACCCTGAGCAACCGAGCCTTTGGGGTGAGTCTTCATCGGTTCTGACGAAAAGCCACTAGTTTGGGCCCAATAACACTGAAATTGACAGAAACACATGAAAATACATGTACGGCGTGCGCCGTGACCCTGCCAGTGCAGCCGAGCCTTTTGGGTGAGTCTGCATCGGTTCTGATGAAAAGCCAGTAGTTTGGGCCCAATAACACTGAAATTGACAGAAACACATGAAAATGCATGTACGGCGTGCGCCGTGACCCTGCGCAACCGAGCCTTTGGGGTGAGTCTTCATCGGTTCTGATGAAAAGCCACTAGTTTGGGCCCGAAAACACTGAAATTGACAGAAACAAATGAAAAATGCATGTGCGGTGCGTGCCGGGACTCTGCCGGTGCAGCCGAACCTTTTGGGTGAGTCTGCATCGGTTCTCTTGAAGAGCGACTAGTTTGGGCCCAATAACACTGAAATTGGCAGAAACACATGAAAAATGCATGTACGGTGCGTGCCGGGACTCTGCCGGTGCAACCGAGCTTTTTGGGTGAGTCTGCATCGGTTCTGATGAAAAGCCACTAGTTTGGGCCCGAAAACACTGAAATTGACAGAAACACATGAAAAATGCATGTGCGGTGCGTGCCGGGACTCTGCCGATGCAGCCGAGCGTTTTGGGTGAGTCTGCATCGATTCTGATGAAAAGCCACTAGTTTGGGCCCGAAAACACTGAAATTGACAGAAACACATGAAAAATGCATGTGCGGTGCGTGCCGGGACTCTGCCGGTGCAGCCCAGCGTTTTGGGTGAGTCTGCATCGATTCTGATGAAAAGCCACTAGTTTGGGCCCGAAAACACTGAAATTGACAGAAACACATGAAAAATGCATGTGCGGTGCGTGCCGGGACTCTGCCGGTGCAGCCCAGCGTTTTGGGTGAGTCTGCATCGATTATGATTAAAAGCCACTAGTTTGGGCCCGAAAACACTGAAATTGACAGAAACACATGAAAATGCATGTACGGCGTGCGCCGTGACCCAGCGCAGCCGAGCCTTTTGGGTGAGTCTGCATCGGTTCTGATGAAAAGCCACTAGTTTGGGCCCGAAAACACTGAAATTGACAGAAACACTTGAAAAATGCATGTGCGGTGTGTGCCGGGACTCTGCCGGTGCAGCCGAGCGTTTTGGGTGAGTCTGCATCGATTATGATTAAAAGCCACTAGTTTGGGCCCGAAAACACTGAAATTGACAGAAACACATGAAAATGCATGTACGGCGTGCGCCGTGACCCTGCGCAACCGAGCCTTTGGGGTGAGTCTTCATCGGTTCTGACGAAAAGCCACTAGTTTGGGCCCAATAACACTGAAATTGACAGAAACACATGAAAATGCATGTACGGCGTGCGCCGTGACCCTGCCAGTGCAGTCGAGCCTTTTGGGTGAGTCTGCATCGGTTCTGACGAAAAGCCAGTAGTTTGGGCCCAATAACACTGAAATTGACAGAAACACATGAAAAATGCATGTACGGTGCGTGCCGGGACTCTGCCGGTGCAACCGAGCGTTTTGGGTGAGTCTGCATCGATTCTGATGAAAAGCCACTAGTTTGGGCCCGAAAACACTGAAATTGACAGAAACACATGAAAAATGCATGTGCGGTGTGTGCCGGGACTCTGCCGGTGCAGCCGAGCGTTTTGGGTGAGTCTGCATCGGTTCTGACGAAAAGCCAGTAGTTTGGGCCCAATAACACTGAAATTGACAGAAACACATGAAAATGCATGTACGGCGTGCGCCGTGACCCTGCGCAACCGAGCCTTTGGGGTGAGTCTTCATCGGTTCTGACGAAAAGCCACTAGTTTGGGCCCAATAACACTGAAATTGACAGAAACACATGAAAATACATGTACGGCGTGCGCCGTGACCCTGCCAGTGCAGCCGAGCCTTTTGGGTGAGTCTGCATCGGTTCTGACGAAAAGCCAGTAGTTTGGGCCCAATAACACTGAAATTGACAGAAACACATGAAAATGCATGTACGGCGTGCGCCGTGACCCTGCGCAACCGAGCCTTTGGGGTGAGTCTTCATCGGTTCTGATGAAAAGCCACTAGTTTGGGCCCGAAAACACTGAAATTGACAGAAACACATGAAAAATGCATGTGCGGTGCGTGCCGGGACTCTGCCGGTGCAGCCGAACCTTTTGGGTGAGTCTGCATCGGTTCTCTTGAAGAGCGACTAGTTTGGGCCCAATAACACTGAAATTGGCAGAAACACATGAAAAATGCATGTACGGTGCGTGCCGGGACTCTGCCGGTGCAACCGAGCGTTTTGGGTGAGTCTGCATCGGTTCTGATGAAAAGCCACTAGTTTGGGCCCGAAAACACTGAAATTGACAGAAACACATGAAAAATGCATGTGCGGTGCGTGCCGGGACTCTGCCGATGCAGCCGAGCGTTTTGGGTGAGTCTGCATCGATTCTGATGAAAAGCCACTAGTTTGGGCCCGAAAACACTGAAATTGACAGAAACACATGAAAAATGCATGTGCGGTGCGTGCCGGGACTCTGCCGGTGCAGCCCAGCGTTTTGGGTGAGTCTGCATCGATTCTGATGAAAAGCCACTAGTTTGGGCCCGAAAACACTGAAATTGACAGAAACACATGAAAAATGCATGTGCGGTGCGTGCCGGGACTCTGCCGGTGCAGCCCAGCGTTTTGGGTGAGTCTGCATCGATTATGATTAAAAGCCACTAGTTTGGGCCCGAAAACACTGAAATTGACAGAAACACATGAAAATGCATGTACGGCGTGCGCCGTGACCCAGCGCAGCCGAGCCTTTTGGGTGAGTCTGCATCGGTTCTGATGAAAAGCCACTAGTTTGGGCCCGAAAACACTGAAATTGACAGAAACACTTGAAAAATGCATGTGCGGTGTGTGCCGGGACTCTGCCGGTGCAGCCGAGCGTTTTGGGTGAGTCTGCATCGATTATGATTAAAAGCCACTAGTTTGGGCCCGAAAACACTGAAATTGACAGAAACACATGAAAATGCATGTACGGCGTGCGCCGTGACCCTGCGCAACCGAGCCTTTGGGGTGAGTCTTCATCGGTTCTGACGAAAAGCCACTAGTTTGGGCCCAATAACACTGAAATTGACAGAAACACATGAAAATGCATGTACAGCGTGCGCCGTGACCCTGCCAGTGCAGTCGAGCCTTTTGGGTGAGTCTGCATCGGTTCTGACGAAAAGCCAGTAGTTTGGGCCCAATAACACTGAAATTGACAGAAACACATGAAAAATGCATGTACGGTGCGTGCCGGGACTCTGCCGGTGCAACCGAGCGTTTTGGGTGAGTCTGCATCGATTCTGATGAAAAGCCACTAGTTTGGGCACGAAAACACTGAAATTGACAGAAACACATGAAAAATGCATGTGCGGTGTGTGCCGGGACTCTGCCGGTGCAGCCCAGCATTTTGGGTGAGTCTGCATCGATTCTGATGAAAAGCCACTAGTTTGGGCCCGACAACACTGAAATTGACAGAAACACATGAAAAATGCATGTGCGGTGCGTGCCGGGACTCTGCCGGTGCAGCCGAGCATTTTGGGTGAGTCTGCATCGGTTCTGACGAAAAGCCAGTAGTTTGGGCCCAATAACACTGAAATTGACAGAAACACATGAAAATGCATGTACGGCGTGCGCCGTGACCCTGCGCAACCGAGCCTTTGGGGTGAGTCTTCATCGGTTCTGACGAAAAGCCACTAGTTTGGGCCCAATAACACTGAAATTGACAGAAACACATGAAAATACATGTACGGCGTGCGCCGTGACCCTGCGCAACCGAGCCTTTGGGGTGAGTCTTCATCGGTTCTGATGAAAAGCCACTAGTTTGGGCCCGAAAACACTGAAATTGACAGAAACACATGAAAAATGCATGTGCGGTGCGTGCCGGGACTCTGCCGGTGCAGCCGAACCTTTTGGGTGAGTCTGCATCGGTTCTCTTGAAGAGCGACTAGTTTGGGCCCAATAACACTGAAATTGACAGAAACACATGAAAAATGCATGTGCGGTGCGTGCCGGGACTCTGCCGGTGCAGCCGAGCGTTTTGGGTGAGTCTGCATCGATTCTGATGAAAAGCCACTAGTTTGGGCCCGAAAACACTGAAATTGACAGAAACACATGAAAAATGCATGTGCGGTGCGTGCCGGGACTCTGCCGGTGCAGCCCAGCGTTTTGGGTGAGTCTGCATCGATTCTGATGAAAAGCCACTAGTTTGGGCCCGAAAACACTGAAATTGACAGAAACACATGAAAAATGCATGTGCGGTGCGTGCCGGGACTCTGCCGGTGCAGCCCAGCGTTTTGGGTGAGTCTGCATCGATTCTGATGAAAAGCCACTAGTTTGGGCCCGACAACACTGAAATTGACAGAAACACATGAAAAATGCATGTGCGGTGCGTGCCGGGACTCTGCCGGTGCAGCCGAGCGTTTTGGGTGAGTCTGCATCGATTCTGATGAAAAGCCACTAGTTTGGGCCCGAAAACACTGAAATTGACAGAAACACATGAAAAATGCATGTGCGGTGCGTGCCGGGACTCTGCCGGTGCAGCCGAACCTTTTGGGTGAGTCTGCATCGGTTCTCTTGAAGAGCGACTAGTTTGGGCCCAATAACACTGAAATTGACAGAAACACATGAAAAATGCATGTACGGTGCGTGCCGGGACTCTGCCGATGCAGCCGAGCGTTTTGGGTGAGTCTGCATCGATTCTGATGAAAAGCCACTAGTTTGGGCCCGAAAACACTGAAATTGACAGAAACACATGAAAAATGCATGTGCGGTGCGTGCCGGGACTCTGCCGGTGCAGCCCAGCGTTTTGGGTGAGTCTGCATCGATTCTGATGAAAAGCCACTAGTTTGGGCCCGAAAACACTGAAATTGACAGAAACACATGAAAAATGCATGTGCGGTGCGTGCCGGGACTCTGCCGGTGCAGCCCAGCGTTTTGGGTGAGTCTGCATCGATTCTGATGAAAAGCCACTAGTTTGGGCCCGACAACACTGAAATTGACAGAAACACATGAAAAATGCATGTGCGGTGCGTGCCGGGACTCTGCCGGTGCAGCCGAGCGTTTTGGGTGAGTCTGCATCGATTCTGATGAAAAGCCACTAGTTTGGGCCCGAAAACACTGAAATTGACAGAAACACATGAAAAATGCATGTGCGGTGCGTGCCGGGACTCTGCCGGTGCAGCCCAGCGTTTTGGGTGAGTCTGCATCGATTCTGATGAAAAGCCACTAGTTTGGGCCCGAAAACACTGAAATTGACAGAAACACTTGAAAAATGCATGTGCGGTGTGTGCCGGGACTCTGCCGGTGCAGCCGAGCGTTTTGGGTGAGTCTGCATCGATTATGATTAAAAGCCACTAGTTTGGGCCCGAAAACACTGAAATTGACAGAAACACATGAAAATGCATGTACGGCGTGCGCCGTGACCCAGCGCAGCCGAGCCTTTTGGGTGAGTCTGCATCGGTTCTGATGAAAAGCCACTAGTTTGGGCCCGAAAACACTGAAATTGACAGAAACACTTGAAAAATGCATGTGCGGTGTGTGCCGGGACTCTGCCGGTGCAGCCGAGCGTTTTGGGTGAGTCTGCATCGATTATGATTAAAAGCCACTAGTTTGGGTCCGAAAACACTGAAATTGACAGAAACACATGAAAATGCATGTACGGCGTGCGCCGTGACCCTGCGCAACCGAGCCTTTGGGGTGAGTCTTCATCGGTTCTGACGAAAAGCCACTAGTTTGGGCCCAATAACACTGAAATTGACAGAAACACATGAAAATGCATGTACGGCGTGCGCCGTGACCCTGCCAGTGCAGCCGAGCCTTTTGGGTGAGTCTGCATCGGTTCTGACGAAAAGCCAGTAGTTTGGGCCCAATAACACTGAAATTGACAGAAACACATGAAAAATGCATGTACGGTGCGTGCCGGGACTCTGCCGGTGCAACCGAGCGTTTTGGGTGAGTCTGCATCGATTCTGATGAAAAGCCACTAGTTTGGGCCCGAAAACACTGAAATTGACAGAAACACATGAAAAATGCATGTGCGGTGTGTGCCGGGACTCTGCCGGTGCAGCCGAGCGTTTTGGGTGAGTCTGCATCGATTCTGATGAAAAGCCACTAGTTTGGGCCCGAAAACACTGAAATTGACAGAAACACATGAAAAATGCATGTGCGGTGCGTGCCGGGACTCTGCCGGTGCAGCCCAGCGTTTTGGGTGAGTCTGCATCGATTCTGATGAAAAGCCACTAGTTTGGGCCCGACAACACTGAAATTGACAGAAACACATGAAAAATGCATGTGCGGTGCGTGCCGGGACTCTGCCGGTGCAGCCGAGCGTTTTGGGTGAGTCTGCATCGATTATGATTAAAAGCCACTAGTTTGGGCCCGAAAACACTGAAATTGACAGAAACACATGAAAATGCATGTACGGCGTGCGCCGTGACCCTGCCAGCGCAGCCGAGCCTTTTGGGTGAGTCTGCATCGGTTCTGATGAAAAGCCACTAGTTTTGGCCCAAAAACACTGAAATTGACAGAAACACATGAAAAATGCATATACGGTGCGTGCCGGGACTCTGCCGGTGCAGCCGAGCGTTTTGGGTGAGTCTGCATCGGTTCTGACGAAAAGCCACTAGTTTGGGCCCAATAACACTGAAATTGACAGAAACACATGAAAATGCATGTACGGCGTGCGCCGTGACCCTGCCAGTGCAGCCGAGCCTTTTGGGTGAGTCTGCATCGGTTCTGACGAAAAGCCAGTAGTTTGGGCCCAATAACACTGAAATTGACAGAAACACATGAAAATGCATGTACGGCGTGCGCCGTGACCCTGCGCAACCGAGCCTTTGGGGTGAGTCTTCATCGGTTCTGATGAAAAGCCACTAGTTTGGGCCCGAAAACACTGAAATTGACAGAAACACATGAAAAATGCATGTGCGGTGCGTGCCGGGACTCTGCCGGTGCAGCCGAGCGTTTTGGGTGAGTCTGCATTGATTCTGATGAAAAGCCACTAGTTTGGGCCCGAAAACACTGAAATTGACAAAAATGCATGTGCGGTGCGTGCCGGGACTCTGCCGGTGCAGCCCAGCGTTTTGGGTGAGTCTGCATCGATTCTGATGAAAAGCCACTAGTTTGGGCCCGAAAACACTGAAATTGACAGAAACACTTGAAAAATGCATGTGCGGTGCGTGCCGGGACTCTGCCGGTGCAGCCCAGCGTTTTGGGTGAGTCTGCATCGATTCTGATGAAAAGCCACTAGTTTGGGCCCGAAAACACTGAAATTGACAGAAACACTTGAAAAATGCATGTGCGGTGTGTGCCGGGACTCTGCCGGTGCAGCCGAGCGTTTTGGGTGAGTCTGCATTGATTATGATTAAAAGCCACTAGTTTGGGCCCGAAAACACTGAAATTGACAGAAACACATGAAAATGCATGTACGGCGTGCGCCGTGACCCTGCCAGCGCAGCCGAGCCTTTTGGGTGAGTCTGCATCGGTTCTGATGAAAAGCCACTAGTTTTGGACCAAAAACACTGAAATTGACAGAAACACATGAAAATGCATATACGGCGTGTGCCGTGACCCTGCCAGCGCAGCCGAGACTTTTGGGTGAGTCTGCATCGCTTCTGATGAAAAGCCACTAGTTTGGGCCCAAAAACACTGAAATTGACAGAAACACATGAAAATGCATGTACGGCGTGCGCCGTGACCCTGCCAGCGCAGCCGAGCCTTTGGGGTGAGTCTGCATCGGTTCTGATGAAAAGCCACTAGTTTGGGCCCAATAACACTGAAATTGACAGAAACACATGAAAATGCATGTACGGCGTGCACCGTGACCCTGCCAGCGCAGCCGAGCCTTTTGGGTGAGTCTGCATCGGTTCTGATGAAAAGCCACTAGTTTGGGCCCAAAAACACTGAAATTGACAGAAACACATGAAAATACATGTACGGCGTGCGCCGTGACCCTGCCAGCGCAGCCGAGCCTTTGGGGTGAGTCTGCATCGCTTCTGATGAAAAGCCACTAGTTTGGGCCCAATAACACTGAAATTGACAGAAACACATGAAAATACATGTACGGCGTGCGCCGTGACCCTGCCAGCGCAGCCGAGCCTTTGGGGTGAGTCTGCATCGGTTCTGATGAAAAGCCACTAGTTGGGGCCCAATAACACTGAAATTGACAGAAACACATGAAAATGCATGTACGGCTTGCGCCGTGACCCTGCCAGCGCAGCCGAGCCTTTTGGGTGAGTCTGCATCGGTTCTGATGAAAAGCCACTAGTTTGGGCCCGAAAACACTGAAATTGACAGAAACACATGAAAAATGCATGTGCGGTGCGTGCCGGGACTCTGCCAGTGCAGCCGAGCGTTTTGGGTGAGTCTGCATCGATTCTCTTGAAGAGCGACTAGTTTGGGCCCAAAAACACTGAAATTGACAGAAACACATGAAAAATGCATGTGCGGTGTGTGCCGGGACTCTGCCGGTGCAACCGAGCGTTTTGGGTGAGTCTGCATCGATTCTGATGAAAAGCCACTAGTTTGGGCCCAATAACACTGAAATTCACAGAAACACATGAAAAATGCATGTGCGGTGCGTGCCGGGACTCTGCCGGTGCAGCCGAGCGTTTTGGGTGAGTCTGCATCGGTTCTGACGAAAAGCCAGTAGTTTGGGCCCAATAACACTGAAATTGACAGAAACACATGAAAATGCATGTACGGCATGCGCCGTGACCCTGCGCAACCGAGCCTTTGGGGTGAGTCTTCATCGGTTCTGACGAAAAGCCACTAGTTTGGGCCCAATAACACTGAAATTGACAGAAACACATGAAAATGCATGTACGGCGTGCGCCGTGACCCTGCCAGTGCAGCCGAGCCTTTTGGGTGAGTCTGCATCGGTTCTGACGAAAAGCCAGTAGTTTGGGCCCAATAACACTGAAATTGACAGAAACACATGAAAATGCATGTACGGCGTGCGCCGTGACCCTGCGCAACCGAGCCTTTGGGGTGAGTCTTCATCGGTTCTGATGAAAAGCCACTAGTTTGGGCCCGAAAACACTGATATTGACAGAAACACATGAAAAATGCATGTGCGGTGCGTGCCGGGACTCTGCCGGTGCAGCCGAACCTTTTGGGTGAGTCTGCATCGGTTCTCTTGAAGAGCGACTAGTTTGGGCCCAATAACACTGAAATTGACAGAAACACATGAAAAATGCATGTACGGTGCGTGCCGGGACTCTGCCGGTGCAACCGAGCGTTTTGGGTGAGTCTGCATCGATTCTGATGAAAAGCCACTAGTATGGGCCCGAAAACACTGAAATTGACAGAAACACATGAAAAATGCATGTGCGGTGTGTGCCGGGACTCTGCCGGTGCAGCCCAGCGTTTTGGGTGAGTCTGCATCGATTCTGATGAAAAGCCACTAGTTTGGGCCCGAAAACACTGAAATTGACAGAAACACATGAAAAATGCATGTGCGGTGCGTGCCGGGACTCTGCCGGTGCAGCCGAGCGCTTTGGGTGAGTCTGCATCGATTCTGATGAAAAGCCACTAGTTTGGGCCCGAAAACACTGAAATTGACAGAAACACATGAAAAATGCATGTGCGGTGCGTGCCGGGACTCTGCCGGTGCAGCCCAGCGTTTTGGGTGAGTCTGCATCGATTCTGATGAAAAGCCACTAGTTTGGGCCCGAAAACACTGAAATTGACAGAAACACTTGAAAAATGCATGTGCGGTGCGTGCCGGGACTCTGCCGGTGCAGCCCAGCGTTTTGGGTGAGTCTGCATCGATTCTGATGAAAAGACACTAGTTTGGGCCCAAAAACACTGAAATTGACAGAAACACATGAAAAATGCATGTGCGGTGTGTGCCGGGACTCTGCCGGTGCAACCGAGCGTTTTGGGTGAGTCTGCATCGATTCTGATGAAAAGACACTAGTTTGGGCCCGAAAACACTGAAATTGACAGAAACACATGAAAAATGCATGTGCGGTGCGTGCCGGGACTCTGCCGGTGCAGCCGAGCGTTTTGGGTGAGTCTGCATCGATTCTGATGAAAAGCCACTAGTTTGGGCCCAATAACACTGAAATTGACAGAAACACATGAAAAATGCATGTGCGGTGCGTGCCTGGATTCTGCCGGTGCAGCCGAGCGTTTTGGGTGAGTCTGCATCGGTTCTGACGAAAAGCCAGTAGTTTGGGCCCAATAACACTGAAATTGACAGAAACACATGAAAATGCATGTACGGCGTGCGCCGTGACCCTGCGCAACCGAGCCTTTGGGGTGAGTCTTCATCGGTTCTGACGAAAAGCCACTAGTTTGGGCCCAATAACACTGAAATTGACAGAAACACATGAAAATGCATGTACGGCGTGCGCCGTGACCCTGCCAGTGAAGCCGAGCCTTTTGGGTGAGTCTGCATCGGTTCTGACGAAAAGCCAGTAGTTTGGGCCCAATAACACTGAAATTGACAGAAACACATGAAAATGCATGTACGGCGTGCGCCGTGACCCTGCGCAACCGAGCCTTTGGGGTGAGTCTTCATCGGTTCTGATGAAAAGCCACTAGTTTGGGCCCGACAACACTGAAATTGACAGAAACACATGAAAATGCATATACGGCGTGTGCCGTGACCCTGCCAGCGCAGCCGAGACTTTTGGGTGAGTCTGCATCGCTTCTAATGAAAAGCCACTAGTTTGGGCCCAAAAACACTGAAATTGACAGAAACACATGAAAATGCATGTACGGCGTGCGCCGTGACCCTGCCAGCGCAGCCGAGCCTTTGGGGTGAGTCTGCATCGGTTCTGATGAAAAGCCACTAGTTTGGGCCCAATAACACTGAAATTGACAGAAACACATGAAAATGCATGTACGGCGTGCACCGTGACCCTGCCAGCGCAGCCGAGCCTTTTGGGTGAGTCTGCATCGGTTCTGATGAAAAGCCACTAGTTTGGGCCCAAAAACACTGAAATTGACAGAAACACATGAAAATACATGTACGGCGTGCGCCGTGACCCTGCCAGTGCAGCCGAGCCTTTGGGGTGAGTCTGCATCGCTTCTGATGAAAAGCCACTAGTTTGGGCCCAATAACACTGAAATTGACAGAAACACATGAAAATGCATGTATGGCTTGCGCCGTGACCCTGCCAGCGCAGCCGAGCCTTTGGGGTGAGTCTGCATCGGTTCTGATGAAAAGCCACTAGTTTGGGCCCAATAACACTGAAATTGACAGAAACACATGAAAATGCATGTACGGCTTGCGCCGTGACCCTGCCAGCGCAGCCGAGCCTTTTGGGTGAGTCTGCATCGGTTCTGATGAAAAGCCACTAGTTTGGGCCCGAAAACACTGAAATTGACAGAAACACATGAAAAATGCATGTGCGGTGCGTGCCGGGACTCTGCCAGTGCAGCCGAGCGTTTTGGGTGAGTCTGCATCGATTCTCTTGAAGAGCGACTAGTTTGGGCCCAAAAACACTGAAATTGACAGAAACACATGAAAAATGCATGTGCGGTGTGTGCCGGGACTCTGCCGGTGCAACCGAGCGTTTTGGGTGAGTCTGCATCGATTCTGATGAAAAGACACTAGTTTGGGCCCGAAAACACTGAAATTGACAGAAACACATGAAAAATGCATGTGCGGTGCGTGCCGGGACTCTGCCGGTGCAGCCGAGCGTTTTGGGTGAGTCTGCATCGATTCTGATGAAAAGCCACTAGTTTGGGCCCAATAACACTGAAATTGACAGAAACACATGAAAAATGCATGTGCGGTGCGTGCCGGGACTCTGCCGGTGCAGCCGAGCGTTTTGGGTGAGTCTGCATCGGTTCTGACGAAAAGCCAGTAGTTTGGGCCCAATAACACTGAAATTGACAGAAACACATGAAAATGCATGTACGGCGTGCGCCGTGACCCTGCGCAACCGAGCCTTTGGGGTGAGTCTTCATCGGTTCTGACGAAAAGCCACTAGTTTGGGCCCAATAACACTGAAATTGACAGAAACACATGAAAATGCATGTACGGCGTGCGCCGTGACCCTGCCAGTGCAGCCGAGCCTTTTGGGTGAGTCTGCATCGGTTCTGACGAAAAGCCAGTAGTTTGGGCCCAATAACACTGAAATTGACAGAAACACATGAAAATGCATGTACGGCGTGCGCCGTGACCCTGCGCAACCGAGCCTTTGGGGTGAGTCTTCATCGGTTCTGATGAAAAGCCACTAGTTTGGGCCCGAAAACACTGAAATTGACAGAAACACATGAAAAATGCATGTGCGGTGCGTGCCGGGACTCTGCCGGTGCAGCCGAACCTTTTGGGTGAGTCTGCATCGGTTCTCTTGAAGAGCGACTAGTTTGGGCCCAATAACACTGAAATTGACAGAAACACATGAAAAATGCATGTACGGTGCGTGCCGGGACTCTGTCGGTGCAACCGAGCGTTTTGGGTGAGTCTGCATCGATTCTGATGAAAAGCCACTAGTATGGGCCCGAAAACACTGAAATTGACAGAAACACATGAAAAATGCATGTGCGGTGTGTGCCGGGACTCTGCCGGTACAGCCCAGCGTTTTGGGTGAGTCTGCATCGATTCTGATGAAAAGCCACTAGTTTGGGCCCGAAAACACTGAAATTGACAGAAACACATGAAAAATGCATGTGCGGTGCGTGCAAGGACTCTGCCGGTGCAGCCCAGCATTTTGGGTGAGTCTGCATCGATTCTGATGAAAAGCCACTAGTTTGGGCCCGAAAACACTGAAATTGACAGAAACACATGAAAAATGCATGTGCGGTGCGTGCCGGGACTCTGCCAGTGCAGCCGAGCGTTTTGGGTGAGTCTGCATCGATTCTCTTGAAGAGCGACTAGTTTGGGCCCAAAAACACTGAAATTGACAGAAACACATGAAAAATGCATGTGCGGTGTGTGCCGGGACTCTGCCGGTGCAACCGAGCGTTTTGGGTGAGTCTGCATCGATTCTGATGAAAAGACACTAGTTTGGGTCCGAAAACACTGAAATTGACAGAAACACATGAAAAATGCATGTGCGGTGCGTGCCGGGACTCTGCCGGTGCAGCCGAGCGTTTTGGGTGAGTCTGCATCGATTCTGATGAAAAGCCACTAGTTTGGGCCCAATAACACTGAAATTGACAGAAACACATGAAAAATGCATGTGCGGTGCGTGCCGGGACTCTGCCGGTGCAGCCGAGCGTTTTGGGTGAGTCTGCATCGATTCTCATGAAAAGCCACTAGTTTGGGCCCGAAAACACTGAAATTGACAGAAACACATGAAAAATGCATGTGCGGTGCGTGCCGGGACTCTGCCAGTGCAGCCGCGCGTTTTGGGTGAGTCTGCATCGATTCTCTTGAAGAGCGACTAGTTTGGGCCCAAAAACACTGAAATTGACAGAAACACATGAAAAATGCATGTGCGGTGTGTGCCGGGACTCTGCCGGTGCAACCGAGCGTTTTGGGTGAGTCTGCATCGATTCTGATGAAAAGACACTAGTTTGGGCCCGAAAACACTGAAATTGACAGAAACACATGAAAAATGCATGTGCGGTGCGTGCCGGGACTCTGCCGGTGCAGCCCAGCGTTTTGGGTGAGTCTGCATCGATTCTGATGAAAAGCCACTAGTTTGGGCCCAATAACACTGAAATTGACAGAAACACATGAAAAATGCATGTGCGGTGCGTGCCGGGACTCTGCCGGTGCAGCCGAGCGTTTTGGGTGAGTCTGCATCGGTTCTGACGAAAAGCCAGTAGTTTGGGCCCAATAACACTGAAATTGACAGAAACACATGAAAATGCATGTACGGCGTGCGCCGTGACCCTGCGCAACCGAGCCTTTGGGGTGAGTCTTCATCGGTTCTGACGAAAAGCCACTAGTTTGGGCCCAATAACACTGAAATTGACAGAAACACATGAAAATGCATGTACGGCATGCGCCGTGACCCTGCCAGTGCAGCCGAGCCTTTTGGGTGAGTCTGCATCGGTTCTGACGAAAAGCCAGTAGTTTGGGCCCAATAACACTGAAATTGACAGAAACACATGAAAATGCATGTACGGCGTGCGCCGTGACCCTGCGCAACCGAGCCTTTGGGGTGAGTCTTCATCGGTTCTGATGAAAAGCCACTAGTTTGGGCCCGAAAACACTGAAATTGACAGAAACACATGAAAAATGCATGTGCGGTGCGTGCCGGGACTCTGCCGGTGCAGCCGAACGTTTTGGGTGAGTCTGCATCGGTTCTCTTGAAGAGCGACTAGTTTGGGCCCAATAACACTGAAATTGACAGAAACACATGAAAAATGCATGTACGGTGCGTGCCGGGACTCTGCCGGTGCAACCGAGCCTTTGGGTGAGTCTGCATCGATTCTGATGAAAAGCCACTAGTATGGGCCCGAAAACACTGAAATTGACAGAAACACATGAAAAATGCATGTGCGGTGTGTGCCGGGACTCTGCCGGTGCAGCCCAGCGTTTTGGGTGAGTCTGCATCGATTCTGATGAAAAGCCACTAGTTTGGGCCCGAAAACACTGAAATTGACAGAAACACATGAAAAATGCATGTGCGGTGCGTGCCAGGACTCTGCCGGTGCAGCCCAGCATTTTGGGTGAGTCTGCATCGATTCTGATGAAAAGCCACTAGTTTGGGCCCGACAACACTGAAATTGACAGAAACACATGAAAAATGCATGTGCGGTGCGTGCCGGGACTCTGCCGGTGCAGCCGAGCGTTTTGGGTGAGTCTGCATCGATTCTGATGAAAAGCCACTAGTTTGGGCCCGAAAACACTGAAATTGACAGAAACACATGAAAAATGCATGTGCGGTGCGTGCCGGGACTCTGCCGGTGCAGCCCAGCGTTTTGGGTGAGTCTGCATCGATTCTGATGAAAAGCCACTAGTTTGGGCCCGAAAACACTGAAATTGACAGAAACACTTGAAAAATGCATGTGCGGTGCGTGCCGGGACTCTGCCGGTGCAGCCCAGCGTTTTGGGTGAGTCTGCATCGATTCTGATGAAAAGCCACTAGTTTGGGCCCGAAAACACTGAAATTGACAGAAACACTTGAAAAATGCATTTGCGGTGTGTGCCGGGACTCTGCCGGTGCAGCCGAGCGTTTTGGGTGAGTCTGCATCGATTATGATTAAAAGCCACTAGTTTGGGCCCGAAAACACTGAAATTGACAGAAACACATGAAAATGCATGTACGGCGTGCGCCGTGACCCTGCCAGCGCAGCCGAGCCTTTTGGGTGAGTCTGCATCGGTTCTGATGAAAAGCCACTAGTTTTGGCCCAAAAACACTGAAATTGACAGAAACACATGAAAATGCATATACGGCGTGTGCCGTGACCCTGCCAGCGCAGCCGAGACTTTTGGGTGAGTCTGCATCGCTTCTGATGAAAAGCCACTAGTTTGGGCCCAAAAACACTGAAATTGACAGAAACACATGAAAATGCATGTACGGCGTGCGCCGTGACCCTGCCAGCGCAGCCGAGCCTTTGGGGTGAGTCTGCATCGGTTCTGATGAAAAGCCACTAGTTTGGGCCCAATAACACTGAAATTGACAGAAACACATGAAAATGCATGTACGGCGTGCACCGTGACCCTGCCAGCGCAGCCGAGCCTTTTGGGTGAGTTTGCATCGGTTCTGATGAAAAGCCACTAGTTTGGGCCCAAAAACACTGAAATTGACAGAAACACATGAAAATACATGTACGGCGTGCGCCGTGACCCTGCCAGCGCAGCCGAGCCTTTGGGGTGAGTCTGCATCGCTTCTGATGAAAAGCCACTAGTTTGGGCCCAATAACACTGAAATTGACAGAAACACATGAAAATGCATGTATGGCTTGCGCCGTGACCCTGCCAGCGCAGCCGAGCCTTTGGGGTGAGTCTGCATCGGTTCTGATGAAAAGCCACTAGTTTGGGCCCAATAACACTGAAATTGACAGAAACACATGAAAATGCATGTACGGCTTGCGCCGTGACCCTGCCAGCGCAGCCGAGCCTTTTGGGTGAGTCTGCATCGGTTCTGATGAAAAGCCACTAGTTTGGGCCCGAAAACACTGAAATTGACAGAAACACATGAAAAATGCATGTGCGGTGCGTGCCGGGACTCTGCCAGTGCAGCCGAGCGTTTTGGGTGAGTCTGCATCGATTCTCTTGAAGAGCGACTAGTTTGGGCCCAAAAACACTGAAATTGACAGAAACACATGAAAAATGCATGTGCGGTGCGTGCCGGGACTCTGCCGGTGCAGCCCAGCGTTTTGGGTGAGTCTGCATCGATTCTGATGAAAAGCCACTAGTTTGGGCCCGAAAACACTGAAATTGACAGAAACACATGAAAAATGCATGTGCGGTGCGTGCCGGGACTCTGCCGGTGCAGCCCAGCATTTTGGGTGAGTCTGCATCGATTCTGATGAAGAGCCACTAGTTTGGGCCCGAAAACACTGAAATTGACAGAAACACATGAAAAATGCATGTGCGGTGCGTGCCGGGACTCTGCCGTTGCAGCCCAGCGTTTTGGGTGAGTCTGCATCGATTCTGATGAAAAGCCACTAGTTTGGGCCCGAAAACACTGAAATTGACAGAAACACATGAAAAATGCATGTGCGGTGCGTGCCGGGACTCTGCCGGTGCAGCCGAGCGTTTTGGGTGAGTCTGCATCGATTCTGATGAAAAGCCACTAGTTTGGGCCCGAAAACACTGAAATTGACAGAAACACTTTAAAAATGCATGTGCGGTGCGTGCCGGGACTCTGCCGGTGCAGCCGAGCGTTTTGGGTGAGTCTGCATCGATTCTGATGAAAAGCCACTAGTTTGGGCCCGAAAACACTGAAATTGACAGAAACACATGAAAAATGCATGTGCGGTGCGTGCCGGGACTCTGCCGGTGCAGCCCAGCGTTTTGGGTGAGTCTGCATCGATTCTGATGAAAAGCCACTAGTTTGGGCCCGAAAACACTGAAATTGACAGAAACACTTGAAAAATGCATGTGCGGTGCGTGCCGGGACTCTGCCGGTGCAGCCGAGCGTTTTGGGTGAGTCTGCATCGATTCTGATGAAAAGCCACTAGTTTGGGCCCGAAAACACTGAAATTGACAGAAACACTTGAAAAATGCATTTGCGGTGTGTGCCGGGACTCTGCCGGTGCAGCCGAGCGTTTTGGGTGAGTCTGCATCGATTATGATTAAAAGCCACTAGTTTGGGCCCGAAAACACTGAAATTGACAGAAACACATGAAAATGCATGTACGGCGTGCGCCGTGACCCTGCCAGCGCAGCCGAGCCTTTTGGGTGAGTCTGCATCGGTTCTGATGAAAAGCCACTAGTTTTGGCCCAAAAACACTGAAATTGACAGAAACACATGAAAATGCATATACGGCGTGTGCCGTGACCCTGCCAGCGCAGCCGAGACTTTTGGGTGAGTCTGCATCGCTTCTGATGAAAAGCCACTAGTTTGGGCCCAAAAACACTGAAATTGACAGAAACACATGAAAATGCATGTACGGCGTGCGCCGTGACCCTGCCAGCGCAGCCGAGCCTTTGGGGTGAGTCTGCATCGGTTCTGATGAAAAGCCACTAGTTTGGGCCCAATAACACTGAAATTGACAGAAACACATGAAAATGCATGTACGGCGTGCACCGTGACCCTGCCAGCGCAGCCGAGCCTTTTGGGTGAGTCTGCATCGGTTCTGATGAAAAGCCACTAGTTTGGGCCCAAAAACACTGAAATTGACAGAAACACATGAAAATACATGTACGGCGTGCGCCGTGACCCTGCCAGCGCAGCCGAGCCTTTGGGGTGAGTCTGCATCGCTTCTGATGAAAAGCCACTAGTTTGGGCCCAATAACACTGAAATTGACAGAAACACATGAAAATGCATGTATGGCTTGCGCCGTGACCCTGCCAGCGCAGCCGAGCCTTTGGGGTGAGTCTGCATCGGTTCTGATGAAAAGCCACTAGTTTGGGCCCAATAACACTGAAATTGACAGAAACACATGAAAATGCATGTACGGCTTGCGCCGTGACCCTGCCAGCGCAGCCGAGCCTTTTGGGTGAGTCTGCATCGGTTCTGATGAAAAGCCACTAGTTTGGGCCCGAAAACACTGAAATTGACAGAAACACATGAAAAATGCATGTGCGGTGCGTGCCGGGACTCTGCCAGTGCAGCCGAGCGTTTTGGGTGAGTCTGCATCGATTCTCTTGAAGAGCGACTAGTTTGGGCCCAAAAACACTGAAATTGACAGAAACACATGAAAAATGCATGTGCGGTGCGTGCCGGGACTCTGCCGGTGCAGCCGAGCGTTTTGGGTGAGTCTGCATCGATTCTGATGAAAAGCCACTAGTTTGGGCCCGAAAACACTGAAATTGACAGAAACACATGAAAAATGCATGTGCGGTGCGTGCCGGGACTCTGCCGGTGCAGCCCAGCATTTTGGGTGAGTCTGCATCGATTCTGATGAAGAGCCACTAGTTTGGGCCCGAAAACACTGAAATTGACAGAAACACATGAAAAATGCATGTGCGGTGCGTGCCGGGACTCTGCCGTTGCAGCCCAGCGTTTTGGGTGAGTCTGCATCGATTCTGATGAAAAGCCACTAGTTTGGGCCCGAAAACACTGAAATTGACAGAAACACATGAAAAATGCATGTGCGGTGCGTGCCGGGACTCTGCCGGTGCAGCCGAGCGTTTTGGGTGAGTCTGCATCGATTCTGATGAAAAGCCACTAGTTTGGGCCCGAAAACACTGAAATTGACAGAAACACTTTAAAAATGCATGTGCGGTGCGTGCCGAGACTCTGCAGGTGCAGCCGAGCGTTTTGGGTGAGTCTGCATCGATTCTGATGAAAAGCCACTAGTTTGGGCCCGAAAACACTGAAATTGACAGAAACACTTGAAAAATGCATGTGCGGTGCGTGCCGGGACTCTGCCGGTGCAGCCGAGCGTTTTGGGTGAGTCTGCATCGATTCTGATGAAAAGCCACTAATTTGGTCCCGAAAACACTGAAATTGACAGAAACACATGAAAATGCATGTACGGCGTGCGCCGTGACCCTGCGCAACCGAGCCTTTGGGGTGAGTCTTCATCGGTTCTGATGAAAAGCCACTAGTTTGGGCCCCAAAACACTGAAATTGACAGAAACACATGAAAAATGCATGTGCGGTGCGTGCCGGGACTCTGCCGGTGCAGCCGAGCGTTTTGGGTGAGTCTGCATCGATTCTCTTGAAGAGCGACTAGTTTGGGCCCAAAAACACTGAAATTGACAGAAACACATGAAAAATGCATGTGCGGTGCGTGCCGGGACTCTGCCAGTGCAGCCGAGCGTTTTGGGTGAGTCTGCATCGATTCTGATGAAAAGCCACTAGTTTGGGCCCAATAACACTGAAATTGACAGAAACACATGAAAAATGCATGTGCGGTGCGTGCCGGGACTCTGCCGGTGCAGCCGAGCGTTTTGGGTGAGTCTGCATCGATTCTGATGAAAAGCCACTAGTTTGGGCCCGAAAACACTGAAATTGACAGAAACACATGAAAAATGCATGTGCGGTGCGTGCCGGGACTCTGCCGGTGCAGCCCAGCGTTTTGGGTGAGTCTGCATCGATTGCGATGAAAAGCCACTAGTTTGGGCCCGAAAACACTGAAATTGACAGAAACACATGAAAATGCATGTACGGCGTGCGCCGTGACCCTGCGCAACCGAGCGTTTTGGGTGAGTCTTCATCGGTTCTGATGAAAAGCCACTAGTTTGGGCCCGAAAACACTGAAATTGACAGAAACACATGAAAAATGCATGTGCGGTGCGTGCCGGGACTCTGCCGGTGCAGCCGAGCGTTTTGGGTGAGTCTGCATCGGTTCTGATGAAAAGCCACTAGTTTGGGCCCAATAACACTGAAATTGACAGAAACACATGAAAAATGCATGTGCGGTGCGTGCCGGGACTCTGCCGGTGCAGCCGAGCGTTTTGGGTGAGTCTGCATCGATTCTGATGAAAAGCCACTAGTTTGGGCCCAATAACACTGAAATTGACAGAAACACATGAAAATGCATGTACGGCGTGCGCTGTGACCCTGCCAGCGCAGCCGAACCTTTTGGGTGAGTCTACATCGCTTCTGATGAAAAGCCACTAGTTTGGGCCCAATAACACTGAAATTGACAGAAACACATGAAAATGCATGTACGGCGTGCGCCGTGACCCTGCGCAACCGAGCCTTTGGGGTGAGTCTTCATCGGTTCTGATGAAAAGCCACTAGTTTGGGCCCAATAACACTGAAATTGACAGAAACACATGAAAATGCATGTACGGTGTGCGCCGTGACCCTGCCGGCGCAGCCGAGCCTTTAGGGTGAGTCTGCATCGGTTCCAATGAAAAGCCACTAGTTTGGGCCCGAAAACACTGAAATTGACAGAAACACATGAAAAATGCATGTGCGGTGCGTGCCGGGACTCTGCCGGTGCAGCCGAGCGTTTTGGGTGAGTCTGCATCGATTCTGATGAAAAGCCACTAGTTTGGGCCCGAAAACACTGAAATTGACAGAAACACATGAAAAATGCATGTGCGGTGCGTGCCGGGACTCTGCCGGTGCAGCCGAGCGTTTTGGGTGAGTCTGCATCGATTCTGATGAAAAGCCACTAGTTTGGGCCCGAAAACACTGAAATTGACAGAAACACATGAAAAATGCATGTGCGGTGCGTGCCGGGACTCTGCCGGTGCAGCCCAGCGTTTTGGGTGAGTCTGCATCGATTCTCATGAAAAGCCACTAGTTTGGGCCCAAAAACACTGAAATTGACAGAAACACATGAAAAATGCATGTGCGGTGCGTGCCGGGACTCTGCCGGTGCAGCCCAGCGTTTTGGGTGAGTCTGCATCGATTCTGATGAAAAGCCACTAGTTTGGGCCCGAAAACACTGAAATTGACAGAAACACATGAAAAATGCATGTGCGGTGCGTGCCGGGACTCTGCCGGTGCAGCCGAGCGTTTTGGGTGAGTCTGCATCTCTGGTTTAGGGTTAGGGTTAGGGTTAGGTATGGGGGTAAAACAAGGTTTGTCTCAGTGGACAATACGGGACAAACGTAGATTACTTTTGATAGGGAGGTCATAGAGACTTGGAACCAAGGTCCATCCCCACTAATTCAGGAACGGCCTTTCCATCAGTACCACCCATGAGCATATGCTAGCTTCCAGTCCTGAGATACGTCAGTTCTGGTTTTTGAAATGGTTGTATCTCAGCAACGGAAGGTCGTAGAGACATGGTTCCAAGACTGGCGCGTTCAGAGCCCCCAAATTAGGTCTGACGCCAGTTTCTACGACTTTTGGTTCCTGAGTTATAGAGCAACATGTCCTCCCCTTTGGAAATGAATGGGATGAAAATTTCAGTGTGGAGGCCAAAATCAACCATGCAGAAAGTGTTAAGGAGCATGTTTCAGGTCATTTGGAGTCTATTCGTACCAGTCAAGGAGTGACTTTTTGAAAAATCTTGACACCCATGAGAGATGAGGTAGGTATTAAGGTATAAGAGGTAGGTAAGTATTCTAAAGGTAAGTTGTGGACTGTTTGGTTGGTATTAACGTATAAGAGGTAGGTAAGTATTTTAAAGGTAAGTTGTGGACTCTTTGGTCTAGCCAGTGTTTGTATGTGTGTGTGTCTGTGTGTGTGAGTGTGTGTGTGAGAGTGTGTGTTTGTGTGCGTGTGTGAGTGTGTGTTTGTGTACGTGTGTGTGTGTGTGTGTGTGTTTGTGTGTGTGAATGTGTGTGTTTGTGTGTGTGTGTCAGTGTGTTTTTGTGTGTGTGTGCATGTGTGTGTGAGTGTGTTCTCGTTTTTCTATCCTGGTGGGGTCCACAACCTGACATATCACTCACACCGTGGGGACCGAATCCCGGTCCCCACAGGCATGAGCATTGCAATCAATAGAAAAGAGGCTCCTGATGTGCCTGGTGACGTTTTTTTGAGAAAAAAAATTGGTCCCCTGGGGGTTGAATTTCAATTCTTTGTGTATGCCCTAGAGGTCACACTCGGTACTGCAGTGTGTAAATTTGCACTGACATGTGTGTAACTGTGTGAAAGTGTGTGTATCATATAAGCTTCATATTTCATAGAAAGTATGACAGTCTGTGCAGTTTAATGTGATTTTTATGTTATCATATTACTTTTTCTAAAATCAACAAGGGAACACATTCAATCATTAAACTTCCTTTCAAAGTGATTTTATTCTTTGGAAGAAACTAATAATGACATTTTTGTTGGCCTGAAGTAGACAAAAAATATAAATTAATAAATACAAGAATAAACAATTATTTGTAAATAAATAAAAGGTCTATTTTTGTAATGTTTCTGATATTTATTTTGTTTATTGTGCCCCACATACTTGGATTAAGCTTCAACAAAACTTTAAGTTGATCTCGTCTATACTGCTGAAACAATACCAAGTTTCAATTTCTAATTTTATTAATTGTAACTGTCAATGCTTTTATTATTTTTATTTATTTTTTGTTCTCATTGTCAATCCCTACACTTTAACTTTTTAGCATTGTTAATTTTATCTTGTTTTAAGATGACATAGATATGTATTGTTCTTTTATTTCTATTTGATTTTAGTTGTGTCTGCATTCATTGTATGTCTGTACCTTGGCACCCTTGAAAATGAGGGTTCTCCCTCAATGTGTGTTCTGAGGTTTTAAAATAAATGTAAATAAATCAATATTCATACAAACCGAGGCTACAGTTAGAAGCAATGTACTGATATTTATACAGACTGAGGCTACAGTTAGCCGTGTACTGATATTCATACAAACTGAGGCTACAGTTAGCTGTGTACTGATATTTATACAAACTGAGGCTACAGTTAGCTGTGTACTGATATTTATACAAACTGAGGCTACAGATGGAAGCAATGTACTGATATTTATACAAACTGAGGATACAGTTAGCCGTGTACTGGTATTTATACAAACTGCAGCTACAGTTAGCTGTGTACTGATAATCATATAAACTGAGGCTACAGTTAGAAGCAATGTACTGATATTTATACAATCTGAGGCTACAGATGGAAGCAATGTACTGATACTTATACAAACTGAGGCTACAGTTAGAAGCAATGTACTGATATTCATACAAACTGAGGCTACAGTTAGCCGTGTACTGATACTTATACAAACTGAGGCTACAGTTAGCTGTGTACTGACACTTATACAAACTGAGGCTACAGTTAACTGTGTACTGATATTCATACAAACTGAGGCTACAGTTAGAAGCAATGTACTGATATTTATACAAACTGAGGCTACAGTTAGAAGCAACGTACTGATATTCATACAAACTGAGGCTACAGTTAACTGTGTGCTGATATTCATACAAACTGAGGCTACAGTTAGCTGTGTTGTGATATTCATACAAAATGAGGCTATAATTAGTGTAGACCAAAACTACAGAAGAAGCATATCTGAATGGTGTTTTGGTCCAACAAAAACAATCTGATAATTTCCTGCAAGTAAGACACAGTACACAGTAGCATTGTCTTTTGTGAGGCAGAATATATGGTATTAGCAGCAACCATGCAGGAGAGACTGTAACTTGTGCCAGCCTGTATAAATCTTTGAGGATAACCAAAGTGGAATTTGTGGCTTTATGTAATTATTTTATAGAATATAGCTGTTACTAATTCTAATGCTAATGTATGTACTACTACTACTAGTATAGTAGTAGTATTAATGCAACTACTGCTGTATTTTAGCTACTTAAGCTACTACTGGTTCAAGTACTCAATGTTCAGACTACTAGTAATATTACTTTACTAGTAGTAATAACTACAAATTTAATTATACAATTCTCATAGTTTATGTTAATTTAAATTCAATTAATTTAAATATCTTCCTTTTTGCATGAAGTAAGCACACAAATTTCCTTTAGAATATGAGCCTTTTTGGTTACATTAGAAAAGACAGAACAATGGTTATAAAATGTATATTAATACATGCAAGCATGGCAGTCACAATATTATCAGTAAAAATTTGTAATATTAATTTAGAAGTTAGGATATTAAAACATATTAAAATATTTTACTTTTGGATGCAATAATATTTTTGTGAAACAGAAGTTCAGCCATGCAATGATAAAATTTCCACACTGAATCAAAGAGTTGAGGGAGGAACACACCTTTCCTGACTTTTGCAGTCCCCATCTTAC